>NC_052046.1:5460213-5666847 GCF_015832195.1 Motacilla alba alba | reverse complement strand
AGTTACACAGAAACCTATTAAAAAATAAACTTACTCTATTTGTAAGTTTAACATTGTTTTGTTTTGCCTAGCAAGACAGTTAAAAAATAGAGACATACAAAGGAAGAATTAGAAATGGTCTTACTAAGATTTCTTAAAAGGTAATATCCTGTTTGGGTGCTTCATCTGAGAACTGCATCTTCCCACGTTCTCTACATGATGCACAGGAGTGTGAAAACTAGTATTTTTCTAGCCTAAATACTCTAAAAATGGGTACAGGTAAATCCAGTTAACTGAAACTTGCAAAACACCCTAGATTTTCAAGTTTGTGTATGGAGTAATTCACCATAATAGGTTTACAGAGATTGGGTTCTGCCATAGTTTCCATTTCAATAATTTGATTTGCCTGTGATATCAGTCAGCAGATCAATTGCATTCAGGATGAAAATCTGGTAGCGCAGGAACTATGATTTCTATGGCAGGAACCTCTGATTTCAATGCAGCTGGCAGTTCTTTCCAGCAATTCTGACTCTCAGTAGCCTGCCCTGGCAGTTCCTGTGTGAAGAGATGGAGAAGGACATGCTAACATACTGGTAAAAGGAGAGTTCTTTAAAATGAACTGCCTTCCTCCAATTCTCCTCTGGCTACACCTCCCCCATAGGGACTCTGGCAACATGTGTCTGAATTAAATATCTCCCCAACATCAGCTACCACCAGACAATTAAGTGCCAATATGGCTCATGAGAGAGACCATTCTTTTTTTTTTTTTTAATTTTTTTTCTTGAAATTAAGGTATGAACTGCTTTAAGAAACAGCAGCTTCTGTCTGGCACTCAAAATAATGTGGCAAACTGCCATGATTTTCAATATTGATCTACAACTACATCCCAGTTCATAAACCTCTAGTAGTGACTTCTGTTGTCACATTATATGTGTGTAGTCAAGAAAAAGTGTTTTTGATTCATAAAACAACAATTCAGGAAATGGAAATGTGTTGAACTAAACTGCATAAGCATTAAATTTCTGACTGATGTATGTTTTTAGTATTGTCAGTACTAAAAGAGTAGCTGCACACCATGAAATTTTTAATAAAAATATTTAGAGAAGTAATTTTTAATCAAGAGACTTCACTCTCTTCTCTCTGGATTAGACCATTTTAAAAGATTGTGATTTTATCTACTAATATGAAATGTAAAGTAAAGATCAAGATAGATGGTTTTTTGCCTGGTCCATATGCATTTATAAAACTACTGTTCTGATCTGGAAGCATTTTAAACTTCTGTTCTCCTTGTGTAAGGTCATAAGAAAAAAGGGAAAAATTACTTCATTGTTAATAAAAAAACAATTTTAAACTATTCTCTTTGATCCAGTGATGAGGTCTGTTAGGATTACTGAGGGATGCATTAATTAATGTGCTGAAACTCAATAGAGTAAGTAAAGCAACTATTGATTAGCTTCTGGAAACACAAACACACTGGAGGGAAGTCTAGACCTAACTCTTGTTATAAACAAATACTGCAGTATTCCACAGCAGCAGCTATAATAATGTGGCTTCCAATAGTATTTAGAGCCATTACCATAGAATATTATCATGGGGTTTGTGAACAGAAATGCTTCTGACAAGCTCAGAAACACATCTTCAGCTTCTTCTGTGGAACTAATATGGTATATCAGCCTATCAACTGTCAATGTCATCCATTATTTATTCTCTAGTCTTATGTTTTAAAAGGAGGTTTTTTTTGTTCTTTTTCTTTTTTTCTGTTTTTTTTTTCTTGTTTTGTTTTACAACTCGCAGACTGTCACTGTAACTTTAAAGGATACTTTCTTAAAAGATAGATTTGTTCAAGTGAAGAGTGTGTGTGTATCCAGTTGAACTGAACATGGTTATTTCTCAACAGTCACTGATTTCATTTGTCACTTTATTGCTTGAGTCAGGGGAGTGGATTAAGGCACAGGATGTCACTGCCACTTTAAGAGAGCATCCTTTTTGGAAAGCCAGTTTATAGTTTGGTGTTTATTTGAATAAAAAGCTCTTCTACGAAATGTGAGTTGTTTCCTGAGAGGAGGCAGAAGCTGAATAGTATTCTTCATGGGAAAAGGAGTGATTTAGTGCACTGAGTCACCCAAGGAATTTGTTACAATCCACTCATTCCTGTGCAGAAATGAAAGGATATGGCCTCATTGTAGTCAAACACATAAAGCACATTGACACCCAGGAACACAAGTCCTCAGCAGTGTTACTGATCATATTGGCTACTAAAGGACTTAAAATATTAAAAAGTCTACTATAGGTCACTTCAAGATTTACATGGGTCTAACAGACAGCTATGAACAAATTCTTTCAGGACAAAGTTGGCTGTTCCAGTTCTGTTCGGCAATAACCTGCTGTTGTCCTGCTGTTTATGTTAGCTGTAAAGCAAGCATGTTGAGATTGAACTAATTGGTCTTTTTTATAGTTATTTCCTTACTAGAAATCCCTACTTAAATTAGTATTTTCTGTTTTGTTGCCATCATACATTTTTGACTGATTGCTAAATTAAGAGGACTTCATTACAAAAGTATAAACATTAATTTTTTACAAAAGTATAAATATTCATTTCTGACACCACTTCAATTTTTTTTTTCAAGAACTTTATGTATTGTTTGATTTGTTTGGTAGTTTGGGTTGTTTTCCCCATTATTTGCTTTTACCTGGACAAGTTACACTGAGAATTTATCTGACTAAACAACTATTTGAAGTATGTAAATCAGAGGTTCTTAAAGCTCATATATGAAAAAAAAAACAAATGGAGAAATAGCAAAGTAGCCTCACAATAAGCAACATGTTTAATACAAATTCCTAAACTGATATAAAATCCACAACAAAATATAATAGTCAAATTCTATAAACTTGTTGCCTTAAAAAAAAAAAAAAAATCTAATTACCTGTCTCCAAACTTGAGACATATTTTACCTAACTACAAAACCCTTGATTAAAACTTTCCATTAATTTTCCAAATAATATCAAAAGGCAAACTAGGCTAGAAATGTGAAAATCAATGTAAAAGCACTGAGGATGTTCTTGAGACAGATTTTGCGCATGTTATGGTTATGTTAGATAAGATTTTCTTTTAGAAGGGAAAATCATCATAGAGAAACATTTGCAATTTTAATATCATACAGCAGGGTCAGGCAATAGAACTTTCTGTCTCAGGTCAATCACCTTAAAATAGGTGCAAGTGTGCAGAGGGCAAAGATGAAAGCCTCAAAATGAATAAAAGATGGTAAGAGTCAAAGAATCACAGAATCAGAGAATTATTTAGGTTGGAGAAGACCTGAATTTTTGCAAGCAGCCTTTCTGCTGAGGGATTGAGGTGATGTTTCTGGAATAAAGTCCTTGAGTGTGAAATCACCTCTTGTTTCAAATTCACTCTGCAAGAGGCTGAACTTGAACTATTTGAATTTTAGACAACAGATGTATGTTTTGGCTGTATTGTCATTATATTGCAGTACCTTTAATTCAGCAGGAATATCGAGGTCTTAATTAAAAAATAAGGGGGTAAAAAAAGCCAGAATTTTGCTTTCATGTTAACTTCAAAATCCTTGATAGTGCTTATTTCTTTTCTAGATCCTGTGATGCCCCATATGTTATAAAGCCTATCTTTTTTTTTTTTCTACTAAAACAGTCTATTCTGTAAATTATAATGCCATTTTCATTTTTTTTGTACACAAAGAAATTCTTCCTTTTCTTAGAAAATACATCTGTTCCTATAAAAGCACTACTTTTAGTAGTTCAAGAAGCCTATTAAATTAGATTTGAGAAGTGCTTTTATATATTACTTTATCCTTTCTAGTGTGGGTTTTTTCCAAAAAATACTAATAATAATAAAAAAAGGACAGTTAGCATGGGAAAATTGAAGTACTTTTTCTTTTTTGCAAGGGGAGAGTCATGGATAGCAAGGTTCTGCCTCCACACTGTGTTCCACTGCTTGATTAAGATAACTATATAAATATTCTCTGGCATCAAAAGCATCAAAACTCAATTTTTGTCTGTGCCAAAGGTAAGACCACTTTTGATATAATGTTGATTTTTTTAGGTTAATTTTTCTTGGTGGCAAGTTGTTGATACCTCTCTGTGTATGAAGCTATTGTTGGAACATAAAGGTCAAGTTCTTCCAGACATGGTAATGATGGTCATTTCCCTCATCCCATACAGGACTATAAAGGATGCTCTGAGGCAAAAGATTTAACTACATTTAAATAGTTTTGTTACATGGTAGCGCTGTTGTATTTATACATGAAATTTTAGCAGAGGGTGAAGCCTGTGAAATGAATACTCATCAGTGAGCCATCATGACAAAAAAAAATGGACAAAACCCACGACTACATGACTGATGCTTCAGAACTCAAAGAGTAACAGAAATAACTATTTTTTCAGAGGAACTGGGGGTATTTTTGCTTTTATTTTAAATTGTGTGTGTGTACTCTCCTAATCTTTGGGGATCTCAGTGACAGAACACCTGAAATCTTCTAAATCTTAGCCCCAGCTCTGCATCATTTTTGGGAGGTCTAAAGCTGTGCAAAAAAGAACCCCTAAATATGCACATATCCAAGCTCCTCTTCACTAAAGAGAAATGATTCTCATATCTCAAAGTGACAGCCATCTCTAGAAATCACAGTGACCTATTCATTAAAGACTCGAGTCCCATGTGCATGGTAGAATTCATTAAACGATGTTATTCTCTGAGCAAATGCTATAAAACTCCGTGGTCTGACATTCATAAATATTTGTGTCGGGCAATTACCTGGTAAAACTTCAGCGTATTGAAGAAGAAATATTAAAATAAAGTCAATGCTTTTTGTTTGGTTTTTTTTGTTTGGTTTTTTTTTTCCTCTCAAGAAAATTTGACTTCTGTCACTCAAGTTTAGAGCCCTGCTTCTTTTGCATGAAGAATGGAATAAGCTCTCCACATCAAAAATATCATTTTGGCCAAGGTCATTTAATTCCATGGAATCAGAGCTGAGACTTCAGCACACGGAGACATTTATAGCCCGCTGTCATTCTGGCAGGTGACAGAAATAGAGGGTGGAGCAGGTGCCGAGCTGAATTGTCATATTTTCATAGCAAGGCCGGGGAGCTCTGTGATTTATGGATGCTCAGTATACAACCGTGACGCCCCACAAGTGAATACACAAGTTGCAAATCTGTAAACAGCTACGGTGGGAATTTGCTAATCTCTGCCTGCTGTAGCTCATTCTGTACAGGTCCTCGAGCTTTGTATAAGAAAGTTTTGACATTGTGCTCTGTAAAAACACACACAGCATCTTGCCAGGGCTTGTCAGCAAGGACAATAACACATTTTACTAAGTCTGTGAAGCCTATCATTGTTCTTAATGTCACACTGTTGAGAGCTGAAAAAGCAGAACTAATAAGATCTTTCTAGAACAATTTCTAATGTTCCTTGAAAAGCAAATGTGTCGTTTTACTTATTAGGTTGAATCAAGGTAAGCCAAAGCTCTGAATGAAACTAAGACTAAGAGATATTTCTCCATAGTGAACAGATAATAAACCTCTCATAGCTGGTTTTCAGGTGTCCTGTTTAGTTGGGATCAGACATTTTTTTGCTTTATTTTTCAGTCCTCACCAACTATTATCTTTTCGTTGTACTTTAAAGGGAGCTACAGTCATTGTCTTTCACTATGAATAGAAAAGTAAACCTGAAGGAAAATTTACTGAAATTTTAAAATATAAATCTGCTGTGTCTTTAAAGAAAATATTACTGTCTTTTTAATTCAAAAATGGCTATTCACAGAGCAAGACCATTGATAAATGTGATTTTTAAGTGGAAGCTTCCTAAAAATATGATCATGACTACACAGTTTTTTTTTTTCCACACAACAGATTATAAAATGCTACCACATAGAGATTACAGGAGTTTCAGCAACATATTTAGAGGTTTAATTCCCTAGAAATCTGGCCTAAAATCCCTGCAGCCCTTGAAACTTGAAAATGATGCCCTATCAGAAAAAGGTCTTCAAAATATTTTCAGAACAGCAGTTGAAAAAAAAAAAATCCCTAAAACCCAAAACAATTTCCCAAGTTTCTATCACTGGAATACATCTATTAGCAGCTAAGGACAGCTCCCCAGTCCATGGGTGGACCAGGTGTTACTTGGTAGAATCAGAAAAATTTCACATACATAGTTTCCAGTGACTTTCCAACCTATGATATCTACAAGACAGGATGCTTCCTTATAGGAGGTCTTCTTTGAGAGGGAGAAAAACCAAGCAGAAAACAGATGCTGTTTGGCTCCTGTTCTATCACAGCAGAACCCAGCCCAGCTAATTTATGTGGCTAGCTTAGAACTCGCCTCATGGATATCCTTAGTTTCTCATTAATCCAAAGTACCTAGAGCTCCATAAATATGAAATGGAGACGATGAAAGGAAAATTCCTTTGAAAGTCATCACAGGCTTTTGGTCCATCTATTGTAGCTCCTCCCTGACCACACCGACTAGCAAGAGATGGTTTTGCTTCCCAGCATGATTCACTCGGTGCACATGAAGCATTAGCCTTTCCCATCAGAGCTGTTTCTTTGAAGCCCTGCCACAATCTCCAGTTGCCATTCTCTGTCCTTGAAAGGGGGATGCTAATTCCATTGCTTTCACACTGGGCAGATCAGCCTCCAGACACTCCAGTAAGAGCACCATGACTCAGAGGAGAGGGCAAAACACCTCTAGGTCAGGGTTGAATCTTGACTCTCACTAAGGAATTCCTATATAGCTTGTGCCTGTAAATTTAGGCTGCATTGCAGTGAAGTTGCACAGAGAAGGATATCACCTACCATTTAGCATCTACATCTGGGCATACAAGGAACTCAAAGGGTGATTAGTGAAGCACCTATGGATTAACAAATCTGGAGGTGAGACAGCAAAGAAAACAGTCTGAGTTGTTTGGGAGTTAGCTTGCATCTCAATTAAAAAGAGGGATAAGAAAAAGAGATAGTGACCCTAGGGTATAGTGCTGTCTTTACATACGGCACAGTTCCTTACATTTGTACTTGTGTGGGACAGCCACAGCTAACAGTTTATGGAGTGTTTTACATGTCCGACTTCCAACTGCAGTTTTTCAGCTTGGATGTTATCCTTATGGATGTTTTTGCTTTCAGAACTTTGCATGAAGGAAATTTCAAATGCAAATGCATTGTCATCTTGTTCTGAATCTTGGCCCTAAACATGGGAAGTGACATCTCTAGAGGGATTGTGTACATTTAACTCTGGGAGAAAAAAGCACACCTTTTGTTCTTCTTTTAAATATTTACTTTAACACGTATTTTATAATTAAATTTTATAATTGCCTCCTGGTGGTTCTTGCACCTTTTAACCTTTGTGCAAAATTCAGAACTTTTCAAATTGGTGGTGTTTGTTGATTTCTATCTAAAGCATATATGTTCACATGGAGTAAAACATTCTTTATTAGACTGATAAACAAGTTATTCATTCGACCCTCAAAAAGAAAACTACTTTGATAATACATCTTTGAAATATGCAGCAATTTGGTCAAAAAATACACTGATGATACTTTCATGGCTGCAATTTTTTTCCCCTTTTCTCTATTTTAAAACATATTGCCAGATTTATTTGCTATAGTATTAAGTTTCAAAGCCTAACCATTTCTAGCCCAGCACTTCTAATGTGATACAGTCCTTTGACTCAAGAATCTTATTCTCAGATATTAAATCAACATGTGCCTTTATGACTCACCATTTATCTGTAGGATGATGATTGAATTCATAATTTAGAGAGGCATCTGTTTAAATAGATCTTTACTAATAACTGTGAAAGATAATCTTGCCATGTTCTTTTTATACAAAGGGGAAAAATTAAATAAAGAGAAAATATCCTTAAAAATCTGTTAATCATACAGCTGTTCTTCATAGGCACAACCCTCAAAACTCCCTCCCTCCACAGGTGCACACAGAAATGAATTTGTGTGAAACTGCTGTACATGTTACTTTGTATATCTTACATATAAAGTAATTTACACAAGTTTTAAGTCTCCTTTTTATTCCAGCAGTGATGCAAAGAAATAAGCCCCAGAGGGCCTTACTATAAATGAAAGCTTATAGTTTAAGTGTTATTAATTAAATTGCTCTTCAACCAGGTTATACTTGGAGCTACTCATACTGTGCATACGTGAACAGACGCTGTGTTAAAACCCACATCACTAACTACATCCTGAATTAATTCTCATACTTTATAAACAGAGGAAGGAATTGGTATGTATTTCTGGCTTTAGCTTTTTTCCTCATTTCTTTTCTTGCAATTCCTTCTCAGAAGTCCAAAGGATGACATTGTTTTCCCTCATAATGATTTTTTTTTTTTTTGATATTGTGAGTAATTTTGCAGTACTGTGCATATTGCACAATTGTCAGGAAAGACAAGGAATTAGGCATGTCTTCCAGTGCTGTGGTGTTGTGTATCCATAGCAAGTGTCTCTGTGATGGGTGTTATGGCTTCCGTGTTCTATTTTGCAACTGCCACTTTTGATGTTTTCACTTTACTTCTTCCCATTCCTTCCTTCACCTAAAAGATGAAGATGTTTTTAATTATTTCCATGCAAATTAGAGACTGACAGTGAAAGTGAACCTGTCTTTCCAAACATAGAGCCAGTATCAATGTGCAGGAATGAAAAAGAGAATTACTTGAGTTAAAATTCAGGAGACATGAGACTAAGATCTCATGGGAATTAAAACTGGGTTTTAGCGTACAATAAGTTCAAAAGAAGAAAGATGAAACTCAAGTAAAAAATTATCCTAAAAATGTGTGCCATATGCTGCAAGATTTTGAACATTTTTTTCTCTTTTTGAAAGATACCTGCAGCATAATTTCAGTACAGACTCACTAGCTGTATCTAAAGGGTTTGGGGATTATGCCGCTGCATGGTCAAAGGATTACATCTGAGAAAAGGCCATAACAGATTTACTTCAGACTGCCTCTGAAACTTATATATTCAGCAGTTCCAGTGCTGGAAACTCCTTCTGGGAAAAGATGAATGCCAGCAACATGCATACAGATTTAAAGTGCATTTACCATTTTACTCCTTAGATTTCCACTTTAGGAAGATATTTGATTTGTGGATATCATTCCTGCTTCAATGGTACCATTGATTTAACAGGAGACATTGCTTCATCTTCAAGCTTTGATTTGGTTCTGGGTTGAGGCACCTCAGGCTTTCATCAGAAGACACCAAAAGATATTCCAAATGTTTTTCTCTCCCCACCTTGCACCCCAGTATAAGGATTAATATCTATATGAATAAAATTTCCAACATAAATGAAAGGAGAGTTTCATACGCCAGCATCAGGCCTGAAAATGAGAGGAAGCAAACCAAGAGTGATAAACACTGACTCTTAAATGCCCTAAGCAGAGAGCAAGGAGGAGGGAAAATATAGAGTGGGTAGAAATGTGGTTCATTTTAAAACTTAATTTAATAAATTGTGCTAAAGATGCTGAAAAATGCATTTAGCTCTCAACCTCCAGGACCCTACATTGTGAACTAGCATCTAGCCATAATGGGGTTTCTGCTTCATCAGCTGCAGTAATTATTTTTCTTGATTTTCCTTGGTCATTTTATATAACAATTTCTCAGTGTGTATATGTATGCGTGCATGTGCTTTTGAGTGCATTTCCTTTGATTCCTTTTTCTTATTTATTTTTCCTTCCTATCAAAAACGAAACCAATCCAAGACAAAACACATCAAGAACGAACATTACAGATTGTGCAAGACACGTTTTGTTGACTGACCTTGTAAATATTTCTTACAAGGAAGCACACCCTCCTGGACAGTGCTGTCTGCAGACCCTTTTCCTAGGCAGTTTACAGAGAATAAGGGTGCCATGGAGCTCAAGGTCCGTGCTTGTTCCTCGATATAGAAGGTGCTGTACACAGCATCACTTTTTACTGAAGATAGCATACCTGCTATCACCAGCTTCACTGTGCAAGGATTAATCAAGGCCACAGGGTCCTTAGCAGTGCTCAGCACACTTCAGGCTTGGATTTGCATACTTGGGACTTTAGAGGCAAGTTGTATCAAATGCTTAAAATCATCAGCTATTTTTTTTCACTTGATTTACTCAGAAGTAGGTGACACTGCTGGCTGGGAAGAGGCTCTCAGCTTTCCCTTCTCTCTCTCCAGAATTTCAATAAGACTTTTTGCTCCATTCAAGTTCTGGTGGTGTTCAATGAATCTCAGGTTTTTTTTTTCTCCAACAAGACATGCTAGTGCACACGGTCCTGAGGATGTGTGAGTGTGTATGCACTAAACAAAAAACAAAAAAAAACAGAAAACCCAAACAACACAAAACCACAACCTAACAACACACTGATTTGGATCACACTGTGATGTGTGTTTATATCTTTTTGATCTATATTTTCTTTTATTAACTATCCCCTTGCCCTGTGTCTGAGAGTGTTAGCTACTGTTTCTCAATTACACCCACTGGTAAAACCTGCCCTGCCGGGTTTCTCACAGCAGTTGCCCTTCTAGCGTCAGCTCAGCAGATGAAAAGCAGATGGAAAATTCCAGGGGTTCAGGTCTGAATGTTTCAATCATAAGTTAGCATAACGTGGACTGGTGAGAGCTGTGTTTTGAGTCTGCTATGCAAAATGAGACAGCTGACTCTAGCGAAGATATTTTCACTGGAAAGTAGGAAAAACAAATAAAGGATTCAAGGAATTCACGCTCAAAGAGAGAGAAAAATAAAAAAGGAAAAGGTGAATACTGGGGTTATGAGTAGCAGAGATAGTTTGCCTCAATCAGGGGTCTTTTAGAGCAGGTTAGCCTTTGTGGGGACAGGAATTAGACCAGTTAATGAACATCCTTTAGCTCAGGCACTTACATTCAGTTTCAGAATGAACTTTCAATAAAAGAAGGGACAGCCCATTTAAGCATCATCCTGAGTTATCATCTTTCTTCTCTCCCTCCCTACCCTTCCTCGTCACTGAGTGCAAAGAAGTTCTGAAGTTCGTGAATTAGATATCTCTGTGGATGCCTTGAAAAAGCAAACTGGCTTCATTTTTAGTAAATCGTCAAGGCACACAGGAGACCCTGGAAAGTTAATGGGAGATTACCTGAGTTTGAAATCAGTCTCAGAACAGGCTTAAAAATTCTCTTAAGACTTCTTTTCCATATTGGATTCAAATTTGGACCACTCATTACCTGCAAAATTAAGACCATTGAAAATTTTTATCCTAACTAAAGACTGATGCTTATGAAGACCTCAAATTACCTCCTGCACATGTTCCTCATTCCTATTAATTTTATTTATGTATTTAAATCGTTGCTCACTGGGATACTTTCATCAGATGCACATTTTGCTTTTGGGAGTGTTCCCAGGAGAGAGGCAGTCAGAGAGTGTTACCACAGCCTTCTTCATCACAACACAAACAATATCCTGCAGCATAACTCAATCTAAGCTAGCAGGCAGCTGCACAGTACAGTCCCACTATCAATTAATTTTAATAATAATACTTAGCATGTACAAAATATTTTTCAACTTCAAAGCACTTATCGAACAGAGAGGGCCAAACTGGGTCTGCCCCAGTGTGGCTGGATTTGACAGAAGAATGATGAAAAAACTGTGTTACAAACACCATTCTGCATCTCTCTTGTCTTCCTTTTTCTCCACCCAGACTTGGAGTGATTTCACTCCTGTTTTTTCATTTTGTTGGACGATATGCAGCCACCTCAACAACTCACCACTGTGATGTTTTCAAGGGAGTTACAGTCAAAGCCTGAGCAGTGACTTTGTGCACCTGGTGGAGTTAAGCTCTCTCCTTTTCTTTCATTTTTTTTCTGTCTCAAGATCAGAAACATGCTACCAGTCTAGTGCTGGAATGAGGTGTTGTTGGAAAATTCACTACTCCTTTTCCATTTTTTCCTAGTTTCTGATTTTATTTTCAGTGTAAGAATGCCTGTACGCTGCATCACACATTTGAGAATTTAAGTGGAGCAGCTTAAGAAATTTGTTTCCTTTCCACACTATGCTTTTTCCTGCCCCATTTCATGTCAAATCAACTTCAAATGATCTAGCTAAAATGGGTGCTGATGTCAGAAACCACTTCTATCTCCTTTGATATATTGCTGCCAAAACAGGTCTCTTTTTTGCACCTGCTGGACAAAAAATGTGCTGTAGGGAGGATGTAGTATCTTAATGCAATATCTGCTAAAGCCATGTTCATTAATGCTTCAATTTTCCTGTTATTGTGAAATGTGACTCATAATACATCCACATATTAATAGCAAACCCATTGACTACTAAGAGGATGATACTGTAGGGGACTATTTAATATCAGATGAAACGTCTCAGCCACGTGTATAAGCACAAGCTGAATTTCTCTCTTGCAGGATGTTTTAGGGCTGTTTCAGCTCTTGACATCACCGCACACCAGTTGCCAGCTGGGGGTTCACTCATCTTTGTTTCAAGTACTGACACAGCTTCTAAAACAAGACCCTGTAAGAGAGCCACAGGGAAGAGTTTCTCTGTTTTTGCACAATGAGTAAAATTTGTTTCAGCTTAAAAACAGAAAAAAAAAAGCTGTTATGCTCCCAGTATCTTTCTCTCTCTCTTTTTTTTCTCTGGTCTTTTTATTTTATTTTATTTTTTATGGATATAAAGCACATAATGAAAAATATACTGTAGATCAGCTGCAATCATTTTGTCATTGCTGAAGGATATTATTATCTAAAAAGCATTTATGGAAGAGAATATATGATCCATATATTCATAAAATTTTTTCAAATTGGTTTAATGTTCTCAACAGTATATCACACAGTTTTTTCTCTGTTAATCACATGTTTCCTGAAAACAGGACACATATATCTTTCTATTTTATCATATTCTTTGTTTAGTTTGTGTATTTTAAATATATGCTGACAAGATAATTTAACTTATCGTACCATTTTGGAATATTAAATAATGAGAATTTTATTTCTTTTGTACTTCCTTTTGATCACTTAAAATCTAACAAGAATCCTAAAAGCATGAGTTTCTGGAACACTGAATTTCAAATGGTATCATCAAACTATTTCCAATAGTTTTTACATTCGCATTCTCACTGGGGAGATGCTATTTTATGTCAGTGAATATTTATGTGTACAACTCTAATTCTGGAACCTTCTTTAAATTTAAACCATTCAAACCATCAAAAAAGAATTCAAGATATGTCTTTCAAAACCATTTCAATCCCTAAAGCAGGACTAATTTGGGAAAAAGTTCTGGAATTTGAAAAAAAATATTTGAGGTTTTGATATTCTTGTTTTCCTTTTTAAGTTTTTTTTTCTTTTTGTACTAATATTTACAGAATTATTTTTACATAATTTTAAGAATTGTGTTGTGTCCTCTGCTTCTAAATATTTATAAAGTAGAAGAGTTTGTTGCAAGTGTGATCACACTGGGAGACATAGAGAGGAGATTTCCAATATCTGCAGATTTTTCTTAGTGTCTTCATGTGAGTTATTACCTTGTTTACCCACAACTTTTTATGACTTTTATTTTTAATTGGAACTTGATTACTATAAACACAACAGAGCATGAGAACTGCTAAGAGTTTCATCAGAACAAAACTTTCTTGGATCACACAGAGAAACAGCATATGAACCATTCATTCCAGGTGGCAAAATCTCTATGGTAAAGGAAAAATGTAGAAGTGTGTTCCACATTTTTCATTAAAGTTTGCAATGGGGTAATTATATATTTCCTCAGTGAACCTGTATCTTGGATCAGTTAGTGCTGTTCAATAATTTTAAAGTGGGAACAGGGCTTTTGGTACAGCACTGGATGTATTACAAAATGATAAATAGCATATTTTGTGAAATTACAATCTATTCTAATTTAATCTAGAGTGATCTGCCTGAATATAATTTCCTGGATCACTTAAGGCTATATGATGTTATTTTATCTTGGATCACTGCAGCTTTCCCATTTCTGGTTTCCCATATTTTTTGGTTGACTGCTTTATTCCTCATGTGGAGTATTTGGGAAAGTCTTTTGTAACTCTGCATACCATACCACAGAAAGTAATAAACCGAAAGTAGTTTTAATCCTTATTTCAAATTTAGGTAATTTCTATTAGCTTCAACCTTAGAAGTGTTCACAAATGAGGAATATGGTGTAAATGTGTATTCTGACTCAACAATTTTGAGTAAGTTTTTCCTGTGTGTATGCCCTAACTTTAAGAACCTACAGGATGACAACCTTTCTTAAAAGTTGTGACTCTAACAGCCATGTGCTTATAGTCATCCCAACCATCTCATGGGTATGAGCAAAAGTTTAAATGAATAAATTCTGGAAAATATCAAAGAAATATAAATTCAAATTTCTAGTTAGCATGTCTTCACTTCAAACTGCTCCTAAGTGCTTTAGAAAGCCTTAGTTTTTCAGAGTAGGACGGTAATAATATAGCTCATTAAATGCTCACATTAATTCACTCCACCACCCTATGCCCCTGTCATGTGCAGTTCAAATTTGCTCAAAAGTTAGTTGCTTTCAAAATAAGTCATCATCCTATTGGGATCTGAAGTGTGCTTACCCCCACCCCACCCCCCTGGGGCTCTATGGCCCTTGCATTTAATTTAATTTAGGGGAAATCTGAATTGAATCTTGTCGTACTCCCCCCTGGGGAAGATGTGCTTCACAAATGAAGTGCTGCAAACAAAAAGGGAGCACGCGCAAGCTGGGGAGCTGTGAATCTTCCCAGACATTCATTTGCATATCTCCTCTCCTTCTCAGTGGAGACTGGAAACATAGGTTTGTGTTTGTCCTGAAACTAGCTGGTCTTCATTAGGCATCAGGTGTACCTAGTGTATTTTGGGCAGGCTGTGTTTGAAGATACTTTTTTTTCTTGTATTTTTTTTCTTTCCTCTATTTTGCTCTTGAAAAATGGTGAATAAAAATTTGTTACATAATGGTTCTCTACAAGCTGATAGTTAAGTTACTGTGTTGCATTACTGAGTTACTGAGGGTTTTGAATATTGAGGATGGATTAGAAGGGAAGAGTAGCAGATGAGGTCACCAGTGTGACCAGGATTTATGAGGTTCTATCTTGATATCTGGTTTGGTTCAATGAATTGCTGAATTTTGTGGTAAGCCATACTGAAAATTGCCAGGACTCAAAGAAACCACAGAGTTGAAGATATTCTGGTTTCTTTGATGGAGCATGGAGTTAATAGCCCACTTTTTTTGCTGGTTAACCCAGTTATTGTGGGTTGCCCACTTGAATTAACATGGGTCACAAACCACACCGTAATTCCATCTGACCTGAATGAAAACGTCCCTTGCCAACCTTCGTTTTAAAGTAATTCCTCAAGGTTCAGCTTATGCAGATGGCAGAGTTGTTCCCAAACAGCACAAATGCTATGCTTTTTTATGAGAATAAATTAGGTGGAGAATCTCTATTGCCAGGTCACAACCCCGAGATCTGTGTTTGCATTGTTTCTATTTCTTTGTGCTTTGCTGTGTGGAGCGAGTTACACTTTTCATCAAAAGAGCTGCAAATGTGCAGACATATATGAAAATGTGTGGGCAGCTTTCCATGGCTGGTTTCACAGATTCAGTACATAAGGTTGAGACTAAGTTATAGCTAGGAAGGTTATAGCTTAGAAGAAAATCAACAGAGAACACAAAACCATCGACTCTTCAGCAAAAACCATTTTATCCACTCGTTTATTTTTATTTCCCCTTTCCCTAAAGAATAAAAACAAACCCACAAAAGGACTTCAATAAAAAAAACTTCTCACCACTGCATTACTTCTCTAGGTTATTTTGGCCAAACTTTATCACACCTCAATACTGATATTTAGAAACTGGGTCATAGCTTAAGACAGGTAACTGGATGCTGTCATTGCCAGTGGAGAATTCTAGTACACCCATACTTTTAATTTCTCCTTTTTCTTATTTCCTCAGGAAAATACTGCATGTCAAGAAAGAAAAAAAAAAAAAAAAAGTGAAAAAAAGAAAACCATGTCATTTCAGGTTTCATTGTCTCATGTGTCGTCTTGTTAAAGTGCAGCATTTGGCTAGGACTTTCTTGTCAACTTACAATTCAATGTAAAGTGACAACTGCAGCCAGACATGGTGTGAGTTCTAAAAGGATGTGTCCATCAACAGAGTTTTAAAACTGAGGGGGGTGGGGGGAGGAAGGTTCACAAAACAGCCTTATAGTACTTTACCCCTTAAGTAAACAATAAAACATGGATTATATTTACATTTCAAAACTATTTAAAGACTTGGAATTTTGTTGTTTTCTTCCTTTTTAAAATTTATTTTAAAATATTAATTAAAGATGTATGCATCTAAAATTGGCATAACTGGAGACTCTTTGAAAGATTCTTCCTTTTATATCTGGCACTTACTAGTTCAGGATGAGTAATGTATCTTGAATTTCAATTAGAGAACTAGAGGTAACTAAAAATTATTCCTATTCTGTGCACATTAAAATTCTGGTATTGAAAGAGACTTTCTTCAGTCTGAAATTATTAAATCCATATAGCAAAAAAAAAAAAAAAAATTGCACTTATAGTATTCCAGATCATAAGGCACCATTACCAGATCAAGTTGATGTTATCAACTGTGTCTTACATTTTGCAGATCTAGTAATTTTGGTGCATTGATTACAATTATTTTCACTTTGCTTAACATTTTGCTAGAAATTATTCTGGCATTGAGAAAAAAATATCATAAATCCCATTATTCACTGACATTCTTATAATTAAGTTTTCCTGGTAAATTAGTTCTTAAAAACCAACAACATTGTCAACAAGAAAAGAAGTAAAAAGAAAAAAAAGAAAAAAAAGAAAAGAAAAGAAAAGAAAGGAAAGGAAAGGAAAGGAAAGGAAAAGAAAAGAAAAGAAAAGAAAAGAAAAGAAAAGAAAAGAAAAGAAAAGAAAAGAAAAGAAAAGAAAAGAAAAGAAAAGAAAAGAAAAGAAAAGAAATGCAGCAAACAAACAAAACACACACCCCACAAAACAAACCAACCAACCAAAACAAACAAAAATAAAGCCAAATTAATTTTTTCCAATTTTTTGTTAATATTAATACAACATGTTTGTCATGAATTTTGGCTCTGTGTTTCTCTGCAAGATAATAGTTCCTTCACATCAGGAGTTTTTCTTATCTTAAGCTACTTTGATGTTTAAGTAGAAGCATTCTCTTATCTTTTTGATAAAATAAACATGTTGATCTCTTAAAATTTGACATTTTTCTCCCAACATCAAATCATTTCAAAAGGTATTGACTGACATTTTCCTCTTCTTCACACTTCCCTTACAATGATCAACATCAAATACAAATTCATTCTTTCCATCTTTACCTCTCCACCACCTTAGATGAAGATACAAAACTTCTTCACTTCTGCTTAGAAATCTTTTTTTCTTTTTAAGCAGGGACAGTAAACAGTCTTTATCTTTATAACTTCACCAGAGTTTTTTTAATAACTAAATCCTTTTTAAGGTCAAAGTTTCTGAAACACAATATTCTATACCATGATATGCAATATTTCTTTGTTCATAAATATTTACTACCCGGCACAATCTTGCTCCTTGGTTTATAATCTTTCCTGACCATACGGAAAATGTGGTCTACAGCATAACTAAGAATCTTCTATGGTTATCAACATAAATAACGTAGTAACTCAGAAAGAGAGACAGGGGAAGAATGTGTGATTAGTAGCTGCTTCTGCTGCTGTCACTGATTTCATCTAACAGCCACAGCCCCCCTGAAAAAACAGGTGGCTTCAAATGCTGATTGCATATAATTTTGTTTTTAATGTTACACATTTGGAATCCCACGAATATAAACCTTTGATGACAAAGAAAAATATTTAAACAAACAAACAAACAACCCATCAATTCCTAATTCTGAGCCTACTAGTGCTCTCCAAAAGCCAATTAGGTATATTGAACAGTTACTGGTGTTAGACTATTCTGGTGTTTTCATGAATGCACTGAAGCTGCTAATCTGCTATGGATGTCACATACTAAGGGATATGCTGAGCTGCCAAAGCATACATTCAAAAAGTTACTCAATATAGTAGTATAAAGCATATGGAGTATATTTATATACCCTCTGCTATGTACTGAAGGGAAAGGTGTGCTATAAAAGACCTCATAAGCACACAGTAGAGTGTGTCACCTGCTCCTGCACTCTATATTGTTATGTCAGTGAGTGACTTTATTAGCTAGACAAGAACTGCAGGCAGGCAGTAAGTGATGTATATTAACAACTTCTCTCAATTATATCAGGTCCTGACCCTGCTCCTGTTGAATTCCATGGCAAAACTCCCACTGACACCGATTCTGTAGGCTTGGGATGGCATTTATTAGCATTTGGAGACTATCTTTAATTTTAACTGTATTTTACACAGACTTATAGAACATTCATCTCATTTCACAAAAGAGAGAAGATAATCAGTGGCTGAATTTAAGGTAGTTTCTGAAGGTCATAGCTGGAATTACTGAAGACAGAACTGAACTCACATTCTTGATTTCTGCAGACATTCAAAGACACGCAGAGGTGAACTGGCGTGGGATATAGGTTTTGGAGGGTTAGAGGACATATTCAGTGAAAGGTGCTGCACATGACTTGCCCGCCTGTTCTTGGATTTTCAAGGGAACTACGATTGAAATGAAGAACAAAAAATTTCATATTTCAGTGCTAATAATTTGCAATTAAGCAGAATATTGGACAACCTGGCAAACTGATTAATTCCACCTTTTTTTAGGAGCTTGAAGCTACCTTACAACTGGCAATTTATGCACTGTGTACCCAAACCCAAGAAAGGAAAAACAGGTGATTGCAACTGATTGATAGCGCACAGAAACCTGACTGACAGCAGACAGGAGCACATAAACCTGCTTAACAAGGATATTTAATGCAAAGTGGATGTGTTTGGTTACATATAAATACTCTCTCCAGAGTTACACTTTCCTGTCAGATTTTATACTACAGAAATAAAGGGTTCACATGCAACTACTGGCACATAAGGCACTCACAGATGTTCTTGAAGGAAATAATTTCTATCACCAGCTGTAGTTCTCCTCCCCAGGGATGCAACCTCTACAGTTTTGTCCCTTCTCTTCTATTCATTCCTTATCAACTAAACATTTTAAAAAAACCCTATGGAAATTAATAAACACACTCACAACATTGTGAGTAAGTGGAAATCTGAGGCTCTTCACAGCATGTGGATCACACAGGATTTCACTTGGGCCATAGTTTAGAGCAATTTTATGCCACATATCCTACAGACCAGTTTCTGTTCCATTCCAGGTGGGTTTCTGTTCTTTCTGTTTTCCACTTCATCCATCCTCCAAAATAATTTGTTTTGTAAAGTCATGCCTGGTCCATAAGGTCAGGACAATTGACCTCAAATATTAAACTAGTCTATCAGAGAATTACACAGGAAAAGGAAAAAAAAATAAATAAAACCAACAAAAACCAAAAAAACAAGTTTAAGGAGACAGTGTGTGTCCCATAGAATACACATACTGACCAGGTATAGTCCTTTGCTCAGAGATGTAAGTGGGGAGTTATTTGAAGATGCTTTTTAATTCATTGTTGGACATACGGGCTATTTGTGACATGTATATGATAGCCTTGCTTGTTCCTGAGGGTATGGAGAAACTCATCTGTAAAGAAAGATTGGTTTGAGAGGAAAACTAAACTAAAAACAGACACAAAGGGATATTGCAAAAGAATCTTTATGCCTACAGAAATACCTTTTAAATTTCAATAGGGATGAAAATATCAGATTTTTTTCAAAAATAAACACAGTAGTTTTTAGCTTCAATTAAATCCCACTGAGTTGAAGTGCCAACACATGAGTATTTAATGTCACTTCAGAGGCATCAGGGGAACTTCAGCTTGTTCTTAGAGTTAACACATGCTTAAAATGTCCATCAGTTTGGGTTCTTAATATGCAGTTATATCTTTTCTGCAGTCTTTAAACTACTTATTAATTACAGTTATTATTGGTCATTTTACTTTGCTCATAGCTTCACTTCTATAAAGAGAAGTACCATAAGACTTGTGCAGAAAAGTTTGAGTTTGCTATTGAAAGCATTCTACTGTTTTTCTATGATGACAATTCTTCCAAGCCTTTTTTTCCTTTATTTACTATGCCCCACAGCAAAACTCATCTTATAATCTTTGTCTTTTATGTATGCCATTCATTCCCAAATAATATCATCTGCTCAGTACTGTTTTTACAGTGCCATCTCTCTATCTTCACCCTTCCTTTGCTTGTAATATTCATCAAATAAAATATTTTGTGTTGTATCTGTAAACATTGACATAAAAACCTACCTGATACAGATTAAATATAAATAGTCTTAAACTTTATTAATTCAAAAAATTCTGCTTGTGTGGAACTCCTATGTGAACAACAGTATTGTTTTTTTAAGTTTGTGTCTCTAGCCCCAAACGGTTCTGCATAGTATTTCTAAAAAGTTGTGAAATAAATTATTCTTCTGGATACATGAGAGGCTTAATTAGCCTCTAATTAAATTAGATTAATAACACTAGTTAAATCATCAGCTCTTGGATAATCAAGTTTAAAAAAGTGAAAAGTAGAGTACTATTGTCTGTTTTCCCAAAAAAGGTCCCCTTGCATCTGGAAAAAGTAATAACTCTAAAGTGATGCATTTGTAAAACTTTTAAACAAATTTATAGTGGAAAACATTATTTCAAAACTTGGTCAAATGCAAAAAAAAAAAGTCTACTTTTTTGAGTGAAATCTGGTATTCCAGACCAGAGTTTTCATCCATTTGCAATACTTAAGCATATGGATAATAATACTTAATACTTATGTATGGATAAATAAAAAAAAAATTAAAAAAAAATCTTAGTTCACAGTCTAAGTCACCAATCTGCCTATCTTTACCTTCCTTTTTCTTGTATTTTTTTGCAATCTTTGCTGCCATATTTTTATGTTATCATTTGATTTTAACTTATAGCAGCACGATACATAGCTTGTTTAAACAATCAGTAGCCACCAGACTAATCACCATTTTTGACAAAGATAGCTATTGCACAATTATGACAGAAATAAGAGTACCTTCCATGACTTTCTCAGGTGGGAACAGCTGGTGAGTGTCTAGACTGAATCTATGGCAAAGAGTAGATTTATTTAGTCACGATGCTCTATAATATTAAGTAGACATTTAAATTCATCTTGAACCCACTAATCTGAATGATTAAATGATCAAAAATTAGATAGACCTGCTCAGTTTGCACACACTTGAGTTTTGCATCAGTTTCTGTAAATCTATCAGCAAGAAATTATGACACTCTCTTTCTTTAACATATTTGGGTTAACCACCCAAGAGAAAAGGTAATTAACTTTTTAGCTTAGAGAACTAGGGAACAGTGAAGTTCAGGTACCTGAGCTAGTGCCCTGCATTCGTCATCAGCTGCAGCTCTGCACTGGTTTGTCCCAGCACAAGCCACCCTGGAAAATGAACATTTAGCAGAATTAAACCCACTGTGACCCAGTGTAAGTAAAGCTGATATTCAGAAACAGTGTTGTCTAGACTTCTCTTCTTTGTTTTCATTTCTTTGCTTTGAATCACCTCCTCACTTTGCAAAAAAAAAAAAAAAAAAAAAAACAAAAAACAAAACCAAAAAACAAAACCAAAAAACAAAACCAAAAAACAAAACAAAAAAAAAAAAAAAAAAAAAAAAAAAAAACAAACCAAAAAAACCAAACCAGAGGAAAAGAAAACCAAAGAAAAAAAAAAAAAAAGAAGAAAAAAGGATGTCTATATGGGGAAGATAATTAAAAGAAATAGAAGCCATTTAATATTGATAACAGTGTTGATTCCAAGAAAGAATTGCCTAGGATGCACTAGAAAAAAAAATAAAAGAAACAAAAGATACTACAAGTATTTGTTACTTTTAATAGCAACTGATAACATTATTTCAAGTAGCAGATTTTCTCATCATAGCAGATTTTCTTGCTCATAGTTTAGGACGATATAGATGGTATCCCAAGGTCTGATAATTATTCAGGTACTTCTGGTTTCTTTTTTTTTTCTTTTTAATTCTGTGGCAGTTAGAGAATCTACAACAAAACAAAATCTGTATATGAATTGTCTATATTTTTAGGATTACTTTTTTTTTTCCTCATTCACAAATTTTAGAAAGGGTTCTGGGAAATAAATTTGAGAATCATTAAGCTTAGAGAAACTTTCCATGCTGAGATCTTCATTAGGTATAAAAGAGCTACAGATGTGTGTGCCAATTTATACCAGGTGCAGATCTGACCTCTGGCATTCCTTAGGTTTTATTCACATTGTTATCCACATATTTTTACATTTATGTTTTGAGATCTGTGCTTCGCTGATATCTACTTCAGACAACTTTACCTGTCAATCACCTAGACATGGATGCAACACTCATCACTTCTATTTGAATACTTGAGCTGTACTCTCTGGAAGCATGTGGGAATTCCAAAAGTCATCATTATAATCTGTGACTGAAGGCTCATATTTTAGGGGTTCTGCCTACATATCCAAGGTGCCTAGAAATATCATATGCAGAGATTGAGCTGCATGCCAAAGGAATTCAGGGAAGTCTAGCAGGATACCAGTAAAGGAATTGAAAAGCCAAAAATGTTCTTTGAAATGAAGGTAAGGTTCTCACAGTAGGATGACAAAAAAAATGCTTCTCTTAGTTGAGGATTTAGAGTTGGGAACCCAACCTTGGAGAAGAACTTTCTGGCATGATTAACTACTTTTTGAAAGTAAGGAGCTAGAAAAAGCTCCAAGGTGAAGAGCAAATTCCAGGTGTCTTTATCTTCTGATTTCTCATTTGTCAAAGTTGTTTAAAATAGGGAAGGGATAATAAATAACCTAGATATCTTCTACCACCCTAACTTCCAATCAGCTGCTTAGTATTCTCCCACTGATATTTTAAAGTTGTTGTGTTCACTTTAAGATAATCAGATTTATGTGCATTTAGCATGCAGAGAAGAGGGTTATGTAAGTCAACAACTGCCACACAAAATGTAATGAGAAATACTCTTATCTATCAAAAAAACTGATCTATCTCTATCAAGAGTCTACCAGGTGATCCCAGTGGGGTTTTGACCATAATCCAGATGCTTAACAAGATTTCTTTTCCTACTATCTCTTCATTATAAGTGAGAAAGTCCTCAGATGATGTAAGAAATAATTCTGTTTATATTCAGCTCAGTCAAAAAGAAAAAAAAAACAAAAACAAAAAAAATCCCAAACTGAGTTGATTAATAAATAATAATAGCCATCCCTTTTTTTTTTTTTGGTTTAACTTTCGCCCTACATTTGTTCTATTGTAAGACACAGTGGACCTTAAGGAAAGCAATTAAAATCCTGCATCAGTCAAAGGTGGGCAGCAAGGATGATGTTAAAAATGCCGCTTTTCATCTAAGATTAATTTGTAGTTTTATTTGGTGTAAATTACTGGAATTTTCAGCATCCTTATTATGTGTGGTTTTGTATGTGTACGTAGAGGCAAGTTTGGTCATGTTTACAGTAATATTTCACCGTGCAAAGCTTTGATGGCTCTGAAATTTTCTGCTATTTACACTTAAGGGTCTTAAGAGTCTCAGAACAGTGATACTTTCTTCCAAGGATTCCCTCAGTTGTGTTTTGAGCTTCAGTCAGAAGAAAACAAATGTACCACGTGACCCCTGAGCCTAATTACAGCAAGAACAAGCCAAAATTTGCATACCAGATACTCCTGGAATCTCAAACACTTAAAATAAAACAAAATGTTTAAATACAGGTCTGTTTCTCCTACTAGTGAATCAAAAAAACCCAATCCACAACCAGATCCTTGGGTTTTGTGTGATTAAGAAAGAGAAAAAATGTACAGAGAAAGTTATTCCTTGGGAATTATTGGCTCAGATCTAACAATTATTATTTCATTATTTTGTCTATAATTCCTCACAAGTTCTTTGAATATCCTCTTGTTTACATTTTATTTCTCTCTTTACTTTCCTACAGAAATTCCTCTCCATGTCAATCTATATTTTATGACTTTGGTTTAAGATTTATTATGAAATCACATACTTTGATTTTTTTTTTTTACATCAGGGCTTCCAGGTTAACTCTTAGGAATATTTTTTCAGTAAACTTTAAACAGCGCATAGACCCCTAAGAATCCAGTGGGAACTTAGCCAGTTATGCTCAGGTGTTATTTTTTTCCCTCTCCACATCACCGTTTTTGAGGTTTATTTTCATGAGACTTTTTTTGTTTGGTTGGTTTGTGGGTTCTTCTGTTTATCCGGGGGGTTTTGTTGCTTGTTTGCTTGTTCGTCTTTTTGTGAATATTTTCCGTTAAATGATTCTGAAATGACTCACTGCTGGAATCAGACGTGTCACAAGAAGGTACACAGGAATTAAAGAAATATGCATGTGTTAGAGCATGGCCATATTTGGCAGATGTAGATGTGTGATAACCCCTCCCACAACCAGATGTGTGCATTCAGATCTCTGGAAATCAAAGAAGAAAATCTGGCACAAACTTCAACGCCCTTGAAGTATACCAGGCATCTGCCAAAATTGTCAGACTAAGCCTGCAGATCTTCAAAAGGGCTGCATTTGGCTCCATGTTCAGAAGTAGTTTACAGAGTGCCCTGCCAGCATAATGTTGGCACAGATAGTATCTCTACCTTGAAATTAGTTTTAGGTAAAAACAATTTTATTCCAGCTCACAGAAACATAAAAATTGCCATAGCACACAAGAAACAGAGAGATCGGGCATGAACTTTTAAATCCGGCTGGCTCCAGATGCTTCAGAGAAAGAATGAATAGTACAATTTGCCCAAAGGGGAATTTCTTCTTAAACCCTTGTAGGTAGAAACTAACTTATGCCCTGAAGCAAATGAACTTATATACTTTCCAAAATTATCTATTATTATTGCTATTATTATTACTAATTATTATCATGATTACTCCTATTTTCTATAGACATTTTCATCATTTTAACTTATGTTGTGTTTATCACCATATAGTCTTGGAAATGTCCAATTCTTTTCCTTTGCTTTTTGTTTTCTTTATCCCTGGAGAGTTTGCTAATGGATGTAATACAGAAATAATGGTTATAATTTGTAGCTAGAGAATTGCACCCATTTAGGGATATTAAAGCAGTTTTTCCAAAGACTATTAAATTTAGTTTCAGCACATCTATTTTGGGTTGGGTAAATATCAACATTTCATTCATAAAGGAATTAGCCCAAAATGGAGACAAGGTCAGTTTTTTCAGAGCAGGATATTTAATATTTGAGGACCCAAAGAGCCCATTTTCAACATAGTTTACTTCCCCATGAAGACGCTGAAAGTCTTGGAAGTTTTAGTGTGCAATGGAGCCTGAGAACCCCTGAAAATCTTCCCTCTATTTCTGATTTCCATTGTGTTTTTTCACACCACTGCGGTGTTTTGTAATGTCTCGTCTTTTTTCCTGCTGAGAGAAGAGTAGTTCCTGCTCTGACGAGTTTACACTTCGAATAGACAAATACAAAGAATTTCAGACAATAGCAAAAGACTGAAGCTGGAACAGAGGTCCAAGAGGTATTTCCATCTGGTAACCTTCACTAAATCAGCAGGCTAAGAATAGAGCCAATGTCTCTATATCCCAGTGATGTAATAGCTGACCTAAATATTAAAGCATCTAATCTTCCAGTTCATTGTTGTTTCAATAGCTTGTGTGACATTGGAAAATGTGGCCAGGGTTTGGGCTTCAATCAAATGTATTTTTTCTCAAATTTAGTCTAACTTTAGTTGAAAAAAATGTTATTGTGATCAGATCTTCACTCACTATGGGGTGGTGTATGGTTTAAGTGTCTAGGAGGCAAGATGCAATGGAAAAGAGTAGAACTGAGGGTACAAAACAAGAAAACACAAATATAACATCACTTTTCTAATCGAGTTTCTTCTTCTACTCCTGGGCAGAGGAGGAAGAAAGAGAAAACAAATGAGCAGCAATGTCTACCCATTGCTGCTCAGGAAGGGGGAGAAGGCATATTGTGTATCCTGTTTCATTTGTCACTGTCACCATCAGGTCCATTCCAGGAGGAAAACAGGGTCCTCCAAAGATCTCTCCCACACTTCTCACTGCCTGGTGTGTATCATGCATTGTTTGCTGAGTGATTAGTGAGGCATCTGTGGATATATTAATGTGGAAGGTTGGATGTGTTTGACAAGAAGTCAATGATTCTTTCTGACATGACTTTAATAGACCAGAAGAGGTGGTCGTGGGATGATATTTCTAATGGGATATAGATATGAACGACCCAAGCTTTATGACAAAGGTCAATGATATTGGTGATTAGTGTGGAGAAGAAAATTTTACTGGCCTGGTAGGAGGAAACTTGCATGATTCATGGACAGTTTCCCCACCCACACCATTATTTAGGATAACAAAAAGTTCACAGCAAACAACAATTATGCAATTTATCACATAATAGTGAATTGTTAGACATTGTTGGTAACTGTGTGGAGAAGATGAAAACCTTTTCTGATAATGTATGTGAATAGGATTTTTTCTACCAGCATTTAATACATGAAAAGGAAGTCTCCAAAGAGGAAACTCAGTTAAAAATCAGCTACTGAGGCATGGCATAACCCTGCCATCTGATATCCATCGAGATCACCATATCAGAAATCAAGGTATCTGTGCTCCATCTAGCATTTACTACTGACGGCAGAATGAACTGAAGATTCCATGTTCAACAAAAGAAGAGGATTGCAATGTGAGCATTACTAGATCTACCGCATCTTAACCAACTTTCACTGTGGAAACTCAGCTGTGATGAGAACACTCCTTGTATTCAGTAAGAGCATATATGTGGACACAGACAACAACAAAAAGGAAAAATTATGATAGTTCATAGCATATACCATATCATGGTGACAGAGAAAAGTGAAAACTGCCTTCTCAGCTCCAATAATATGAAAGTCCAAAAAAAAGTTCATCAACAAGGTGAAACAAATCAGTTTTATCAATTTGAG
Source organism: Motacilla alba alba (assembly GCF_015832195.1). Taxonomy (NCBI): domain Eukaryota; kingdom Metazoa; phylum Chordata; class Aves; order Passeriformes; family Motacillidae; genus Motacilla; species Motacilla alba. Next base: position 5,639,841 of record NC_052046.1, on the reverse strand, counting down.
GACTGCCTAGATATTCCTAATTGACAGTTTCTTCAATCAAAAATGTTAATCTCTCCTCACAAAACTATTTACTCATTCCCAACAGAGAACTGTTAGGGTAAATAAAATGTAATGAATATGAAGCTTTTTTAGTTATCACACTGGTGTTGACCACGTTGCATACTTATCACAGTAGTGTCTTCTTTTGGACCAGATTTATACAGCTAGTGCAATGTGTATGCCACAAAAATTAAAAAAAAAACCAACAACAGCAACAAAAACCAAACCAAACCAAACCAACCAACCAAAGAAACAAAACCAAAGAAAATAAAAAGCATATGGGTCTCTTTTAACAAAAAGTAACATGGGAATAAGGAAAGAAGAGGAATAAGAAGGAAAGTGGAGGTATTATCAAATTAATTTTCAGACCCTAAAAATACAGAGAATATTCCCAAAGCCTAGAAACAGTTCCTTATTCTCACATTCTTCAAAGTCTAATCGTATATCTTAATACTAAAACATTACTACTAGATTAATTCTCTTTTGTGAAGACAATCAAATTCAGAACATATTGTGTGATCTTTGAAGTCACACTGTGCACTCTTGGTAGGAAGCACATTCCTGATAGCCCCTCACAGCAACCAAGAAAATAAATTTATTTGTGGGAATTTATAATGTTTATTAAAATTTGTTACTTGCACTTAGTTGCCAAGAATTATTGTGATGAAGTACTGTATTTTATAAAATTAAGCATTAAAGTCATGTGCCAAACAGAGGAACTTGCATTAGAATAATAAAATTTTGTAAAATATCCAATACCTGATGGAAACTTCTTGACTACCCCTCCTTAAGATGGTGTACACTGAGCATATTACTTGGTAGGCTGCTGGTTTGAACCAGCAATGAGGGATCTGGAGACTCTCTGCAATGAGGGATCTGGAGACTCTCAGTTGATGTTGTGAAGATATGGAGGCCCCATGGTCTTCCTATAGCAGCACTGAAAAAACAAAAGTATTACAGTATTTTGTTAAAAATTGAGAAAAAAAACCTCAGGCAGAAAAATATAACTTCACCCTTCCCACACCTCTGCTCAGAATGTGGAGAAGGATGATAGAATTAGACAACAAAAAACAATTTTGGAAATAATATGTGAATATTGTGCAAATATTAAAGGAAATGTTATTCAAAGAGGGGAATACAAAAAGATAGAATTTGTAAAGCCCCAATGGAGGAACCAGAATTAAGTCTGTTTTAAAAACTTATTCAAAAATTATTTGTGGAATCTAAAAAATCACTGGAATCACTGAAAAATTCACTGGAATCTAAAAAATACTTTATGCAGTGTAGTATGACCTATGATAATATTTGAAAAAGTGCACTCATCCTCAAGATAGTTTGGGTCTAATCTTTCCTTCTTCGCCCAAAATATTTTCTTCAGTGTGAATGGGTGTGAAGAAGTGTACAGATGGTAACCAAAAACCCTCCTCAGGCATGATTCAGCACACCTCACACGGAGCTTTTAGAGGTTTGTCAAAATGCTCACTCATGCCCATACATCTGAATATTCATGCCTAAAGATTTCAGGTTTTTTTCATATATTTTTAATTTTGTGGATTGTTAATACCTGGTTATATAGCTCCCCTTCTACTAGATTTTAGAGCAATAGGCTAACCTTCTAACATATTCTTGAAATATTGTTTAATCTTATTTTCAAGAAGAGAACCTACAAGGAAGACATTTTGTTTTCCAACCAGACTCTGAGAAGACACAATGAGAAATGGGACACAGAAACCCTGGACCAACTCCAATGGAGCAGTACCCAGGGGATTACCTAACCAACTCCTCTTCTCATTGGACAATATTTATTACATAGGCTAATTTGTTAAACTTATAAAAATTCTAGAAAAACCATACCAAGTCTGCCCACAGCCCATAACTTTGGAGGCACCTGTGAGCTTCCAATAAAAGCTTGCTTTTTCATTTTACCATTTTAATACTTTTCAAGAGTTTCTCCTTTGATATACCTAACAGATATTAATAAGCCTATTAGTATGCCTAACAGATATTGATATTTCTAACAGATATTAAATGTATCCATGCCAACATTGACCTGTCATAAAGGAATACAGCATACAGACACATAAGCAGAAGGACAGAGGTTCATTTCTTGTGTATTGTGACATTCCGGTGTTTCATGAGCATTCCAAGACTGTCAGGGTTTACTCAATCGTTGCAGCAGCCTTGAGGGTCATGGCCAGGACCCTGGACCATTTGCATGGGGCACAAAAGGGTTTTTCTTCAGTTTTGCTGGGGTGTGCTGTGGTGTAGTGTGGGGTTCCAGTCATTCACCGCTCTTGTACACTCAGCTCTGAGCATTGTTGCTGTTGCTGCTCATTTTTTTACTTCATTGCTAATACTTTTTTGTAATAAATTGTCTTATAAATCGTTCTTATCTCAACCAGTGACCCTCATCTTTTTGTGCCTCCAGTTGTCCTAATGTAGATCCCTGGTTTTATTCTGCATGCTGACAGTATGAATTACAGAACCTAAACCACTGTTAGAAGCTACGAGTGATGGAAGAACCTAACATTACATAAATAGATGTAAACCTGTTGAACTTTCTTGAATATAGTGCAGTATTGTTTCTTACAGTCATGCTGCCATGGATTTTTTTTTAATTGCAAAATAACTTTTTTATTTAAATGAATAAACTAAATATGAACAAGCAAATAATAAAATATAAACAAAGTACAGACAATTAAAATGCTGATATTGGCAATTATGCCGTTTAAAATAGTGCATAGTTTACTTACTGATACCCAGGAGTGCTCAGTCTGCTATATCACATGAAAGGAAATCTCAAGAAAACCACATGTTTTCTGCAGATAATCAAAAACCTGGGCTGAGAAGAAAATGGACCTTTCAAGGATGTGTCCTTCCTGGCATTGGACATGCTGCCTCAGGAACAGGACTAAAATCCTTGTCATATTCTTCTTTAAAGAAAAGATACATGATCAAACTGATAAAGTGATGTATTTTTTGAATAATACATTGCTCAAGGGCTTCAATCCACATTATATACTACATAACCATAATTTGTAATGTTTACTTAAACAGTGGCTCTCAATAAAACACTTAGAATCACTTAGCATCTTGTCCCTGAGCAGTTTGCATTAGAAATCTGGACTGCTTAATTTCATTCTGCTAAAGGCATTAAACACAAGAGAGGGAAAAAAATCACAGAAAAACCCCTTCATCTTGGACTGAAGGAGGAGAAAAATGTGTCTCCAACTCAATCTCAAAAGCGTATTCTGTCTGAACTCACCATACCTTATAGGGATAAATTCTCTTATAACTGTGCAGAACTAAACAGTCATATTGTTACACACATTAGGAAGCGTCCAACAAAGGACAGGCCCTTTAACCTTCAGAACCACAATTTTTCCTCTCCCTGTTATACAGTCTGTGAGTTCTCTTCCCATTTAAACTGAATTAACAAACACCAAACCTACTTTTAGGCTGTTTCATCAATGCAGTCTAAAGGGATATAAAGTAAGGAGATTTTCTTTGGCTGGAATCCAGATACTAATGGTGTTAAAATGCATTCTTACTGCATTTAAGCCAGTAGTTAGGTCAAGTAGACAAACAGATTTCAGAAGATGTTTAAATAAACAGTCTATTTAATGTTGCCTTGGAACCTGCATGTTTTGGTTGTTTAGCCTCAAAATACCAGCTAGTTAGGAAACATAAAAGCAGTGGTGACTGCTTGGCTTGGAAAGAAATAAAAATAACATCAGGGTAGTATATGCAGCAATTAATTTTATAGAAATATATTAGGTATTCATTAATATTCTTCCACATGCCTCTAAAAATACAAGCTTTTTTTAAAGACAATAGATCAAAAATGATCAAAAGGAAAGCTATTTAAAATTAAACTTACTAATAGGCTGGTGGAGCTCAGTGGCACAAAATATCATTAAGCTAAAAATGCATTAAACATGAGGCAAGCTTTTCTAACGAAATGCACTTCTGCAAAACCCAGCAGAGAAAATATGTATTAAAAAAAAAAGAAAAGAGAAAGAAGGAAAAAATATTAACTTCATTGTTTTAGAATTTAAACAAGTAACTGATACAGTTAGGAGAAACTCATAATGATAAGAATCTTTATAATTTTCTAACTCATTCTCTTTTAATAGATTCAGAAACTAGTTGGTAACATCATCCTGTTAGAGATATGTTCTAATCAATAGTAATTGAGATGGTTTGGATAGCTTTAGTGATGTGCTTCTGTGGAAAACGCCTTATTAGAGTTGATCAGAATACAGAATTTCTGCTCATCAAAAATCCTTATGTTTTGTCAGCTCTTTTAATCTTGAAATGAAATGAAAGGTCAAAATAACCCAATCCTTTGAAGAACAAAAATTTTCGCAGTAATTTAATTTGAAATCACTGAACTGTTTTATTTTAATGTCGAGCTAACCTCTCTGTTGACTTGAATCCCTTCTTTCAGGAAGTTTCCTGCCATTAAAACTGTGACACATCAGCCACAGCATCACAGGGCTTTATTGTGCCTTCCATCACAGGACACAAAGGGTGTCATGAAAATACACTCAATTTTTTTTTTGTTTTCATAAAAGAAGGGAGAGGATAAATGAATGCTGTCTATTTATTTATATATCCACTAATTGAGTGGATCTTGTTTTGTGCAGCACTTCCAAGAATAAAAAAGGCTTGTAAAGTAAAGGATCCAACATCAAAATGGACAGTATTGAGTGGGTTCACACATGAACACTCTTACATTGAGTGGCTCACAGGTCCACCTCTTGCATATCTGTTACCCCAGACTACTTCTTAACTTGTATAGAAAAATAAACTTTAACTTTTATTGTAGAATTAGTAAATCTGTAAAACCATATTGGTTGTGTTGTTGACTGAAGTTTTGGTGTTTCTCTGTTATTTTGCTTTAGAGATTTATCCTAGGAGGGTCCTGCTGAAACCACAAAGCAGAAAGATACTAAGCGAGAAAGAATTAATATTTGCCTTAAAAGAAAGTGCAAACATACCAAAATGGTGCTCACAGGTTACATATAAGCATTTGTAACACTGTGATGCTGATATATAACACCACTATAACACAGGAAACAGCAAATATATAACAAAAGTAGGTATAAATATTTAAATATGTAACTACCAAAGGGCAAAAAACCCCATGTGGGATGCTTAAACAAGCAGCATACAAGTTCAGGCAGTATAATCTTTAAGTAAGTAAGAACTATGTGTAGAATGAGCAGAAAAGATGTCAGGTAGAATGAGAGACCAAGTCTCCCTCTTAAATGTTCTCTCTTTCCACTTCCTTTAGCATATGGAGAGTACAGCACTGAAAAGGAGGAGGAAAAGAAGGAAAAGAATAAGCCATCTACTCAATTTTTGGCTTCATGTGTCAAATAACTACTGAGCCTAATCATGTCAATCCCAGTGGCTGTGCCCATCAAGGCAGTACTAATTGCAGGGAAACATACATGTATCCCAAGAGCGGTGAACTGTTTAAGTATCTGGGTTCCAATGGGAAATGAAATGACCATTGTCAAAGCTGCTTAAAGACTTGAAATATCACTACCCAGTGATAAAATGAATAGGGAAGCAATAGAATATAAAAATACTGTGGAAAGCAATAATATGATTAATACTTTAAGTCTTTTTACCAGTAATACTGTCACATTTATAAACTCCCTTTAGGTTTTTTTCATGCTGTAGTATTTAAAGATGTTAAGTGTCATTATTCCCAGTCTATTGATAGCTGAGACATGAAGCAATAAAATAACTCATCTAGGGTTTCTACTTGGCCAGTCTTCAAATAAAATATATGGTTTCTGGTATTCAATCCCCTGTCCAATCATTTGAGCCATAAAATTGAAGATACTACAGTGGTCATTATTGTGACCTCTGATCTCTTGCTATGTTATTAGTCATTTAAAAGTATTTTTGTAATAAGAACACAATAGATAGAGAAGAGTCGTTGACCCAGAAGGTAATAACCTACCCTCAACAAAGACTATCTTTTGTCTGGATATTTATATGATTGTTATCTGTACAAGTTTCCAGAAACTATCGCATGCTGTCACACTTTTAAGATATTGTAGGGTTGGGAAGCATGAGCTGACAATTCCAGCTAGTGATATGAAGTTGAACAATTTATCCTGATCTTGTTCAGGAGCTTACACATCTGTATGGAACCTGGCTCTCAGGAGCAAGTGATGAGAGAGAGTTTTAAATGTGCTCAGAATGAATTTCTATTTCATGACTGAAATGTTCTTTTGGTCTAAATTCCTCTTTAACTCCATTTGATCATGCAGCTCCTAGACTAAGGTTTATTTGTGCTGAGGTTAGTAGAGCTACGAGTTCAATACCTTAAAATTTGGTAGCATCAAAATTCGCTGTCTTTCCTTTGTTAAACATTTATATTTTAAGCAGATGAAATTTGGTAAGGGGAAAAGAAAAGTCATAATCCAGCATGGATGGGATAGCCTTAATTATTACCTAGAGTTACAGGACAATGGAGCCAGAGCAAACACCAGAGCTCTTGACAATGTTGGGGAAAGCGATTTTTTTGTAGAGTTGGAATATTTCTGTTATGGAAAGGAGAGGTAAAAATAAACAAAGAAAAGAGATATGAAAGAAAAGAAAGAATCAGACCCAGAGAAGTAGTACTGCTGCTTCTCTTGTCATCAGAAGAACGGAAACTCATCCCTGGAAAACGATGATTTCCTGACGAAATGCAGAAAATTGCTTCTATTGACTGAAAACACCTTCCTTTCTGAAACAGAATAACTTCTCCCCCAGCCTCTCCCTCAGGGGCAGTAACTGCAGATCTGCCTTTTCATTATGCCAACAAAAGAGAATAATACCATTACTGCTTTATTCCCATTGGCAATCTGCTGCCTTAGGAAACTTCCAGCTTTGCCCGTGGCTAAAGCCGATGGTGCTGTCCTGGAACTGCTCAGCTCTTGTGGAAGAGTCATTTCAGGGAATTACTTGGAATTCTGAAAAAGTCTTATTGGGGCGGCATGGACTGCACTGGAATATCTCCATGGCTATTAGAGTAATTTCTGTGATTTCTTCTGTGTATATTCTGATGGTTATAATTTTAATCCTATAGCAGTAAAAAAACAAAGAAACCAATCCCCCTCAAAACACCACTAAACTCCAAGCAAAGGCCAAAAAAAAAAAAAAAAAAAAAAAAAGACCAAGACAAAAGACAAACCCCATACACATCCATACACATCTCAGGTGAATATTTAAAGACTATTAATGAAAAAACAATTTTATGGCAATTCAAATTGAGGTTCAGATGTTCCTGATGTAACTCCATTTGTGAATAAGGAGAAATCATATGAGGTCTAAGGATGAGTATAAAAGAATGAAGATGAATACTGTCTGACTGCAATTCAGAAAGTCACAGTCAGCTCTGCAGAAATGACCTCAAAAGACCTAAAAATACTTTTGCTCATTTGACAGTCATACCAAACACTGCCGCCTGATACAGAGCACAGCCCAAAACGCACCTCATCTTCATAATGTGGTGAAGCCACCAAATGTTAAAACGTTTCTTCACTCGCCTAACTTTAGATACTGAATGAATAACCTTTTAATTGTCACCCAGTTACTAAGTTTCCATTGAAAATCAACCCATATTGTAAAAACTAATATTTTATATATGAATGTGCATATATAAAGTATAAAAATTATTACCCAGAGAGAAAATAAGCATCTTCTAAAGGATACATCCACCTTACTTTAGAGATCATGATAGTGTGTGATGGATCATTCTTGGAAACTGTCCATTTCTTGCTGCTGACCTTAAAGTCAAATCAGAGTGGACAGTTTTGGGTAAAATGCTTAACTTTAAGTGTATAAATAACATAAATTTTTACACTTAAATACACAGATAGTTTTTTGATTGCCCTTCTTAATGGAGGCAATCCATTAAGATCTAGGCCATCCCTAGAACTTTCTTGATTTTCTAAACACTGAAGGAAAGGGGAAAGGTAATGGTGTCTCCATGTGTTTATGGAGAACATCAGCCATTAAAAATTTCAATTACAGATAAAAATATTCATCTATATGTTACTGTAAGTACAGTACTGTTATAGAAGAGTCAAAATTTGATTTTTGAGTAGCCAACACCAAATACATTTTAGGAAAGATAGTTTCTAGGGTTGCCAGCTACCCAAGCTGTAACTATTGTTCCCCTCCTTTTATGAAAAATTCATTAAATTATTCATTTGTGTAGCTCTTAAAAGTTTAAATTGCAATTTTAGTAAATGTGACTACCCCTCTTATTTCTGGGACAGCCAAATTTGCACCCAAGAAGTGTAAGAGAAATTATTTAGCCCAACAGGCCTTGAAATTTGGGTTATCACTGTAATGCTTTTGGTAATTAACATAACTAAAATCTAAAGGGACTTGATGCACACCCAGTATACTAAATGGTGTTAGACTGAAGATACAATGAAAAATAGAATGAAAAATGGCCTGTATGCATTTGTAAATATGCCATATTTAAATATTCATAACTATAAATCTTGTTTCTTTTGAGGCTTTGCTGTGTATTCTTTCTTGGTGGATTTTAAAATCTCGTTAGATTTGATGTTTCCAGTTTCAGCTATTTGGAGTTAGTCAAGCACATAAATCCCAAATGGAACATATGGAAACACCACTGTACTTTTTCTTACATACATAGCTTGGAATTGGCTGAACTGATGCAACTCAAACATTTCAGACAAAGAAACACGATTGGCTTGAGACCAAGACTAGGAGATGCAGGAGTGTAGAGCACATACTGGAAAAGCTGGATAAGTGCACATGTTGTGTTACAGAATAAATATGTGAGACTTGACTACTTTAATCACTCTTCTGAATGACAAATTTATTGATGTTACATTCTATACATATAGCTGCACCTAGGATTAATCATTATCAAACTAAATCAATAAAATTACTGGGATATTTGAAGGGATATAGGTCCAGCCATAACTAATGAGATGTTGGAGAAAGAGGGAATTTACTTGAAAACAAAAGTTGGACATTTGAATATAGCTTCGTCAAGAGCTGGAGTTCAGGGAATAAAAAAGATTCAAACACCTAAAGCATTCAAAACAGGTTTCACTAATACAGGTAGTTTGATTCTACAGAAGTGTAGAATAAGCACATGGGTATAAACACTTTTTTTTTCAACACATTTATTCTTCCTTCCTTAATTGAGAGAAAAGACTGATTCCTGTAGAATAAACAATTCAGGGAAGCAAAATTTTTTAACAAAACTGGAAAAAGAAAAGTAGCAAATATTTCATTCAAAGAGATGAAGCATACTGAACAATGCTCAGATTTCAGGATTGGTTATGATTAGAGAGCAGCAAAGAAATTAGTTTTATCAGTACCATCAGTTATTGAGCTGATGACAACAGCTTCAGCTATGTAAATATACAGCCAGATCTCAGAAGCCCAGAAACTCCCAAATGTTAATACAGCAATACAAGGAGATTGACTTTTTTCATGTGGAAATGATCAATAATATTTTGATAGATTCGTTAAAAAGGGAAAAACACTTCCAACTCTAATCAGAGCTATGAGTCAGCATGGAGACTCAACATGACTGTCTGCACATCCTAGCTATTATTATGGAAAAGATCAAAAGTGGCAATATCTTTTGTCTAATTTACTAACCTTAGTGCAGCTGCTTATCTCTTTCACTCTTCCATCATGAATAGGGAAGGTGGATTTCTGCCTGATTTCCAAGTTTGTTTGTGGTGAAATTGTCAGTAGTGTTTATTTCTGATGCTTTCAAATACTTTAGTATTTGAAAGTATACTCTGATACTCTCTCCTGTAAAGTTACATGTGCCATATTTGAAGTCTATGTTTATGTCAATGTGAATCAAGGGGTTATTTCATCATGTGTGTAACTTCTGGGTTTTACATGAAGGAACTATTTAGATATAATCACTAAGGAGCTTAATGAGGGAACCAGCTGTGAGAGATCATTACTGCAGTGACCTACTGCATGAGGTTAGAGAGAGAGAGCAAGACAAAAAACTTTCATCCTATTTAACTGCAGTTGTAGAAGAAAGAAACAGTTTATGTATTGGCTGCCTTTTTTAGAGCATCTGTCTGGTTTTAAAAATAATGAGGCTTGCCAAAGATACTGAGAGGGTTTTTTTGGGTTCATTTTTGGTTATTTTTTTAGTTTGGTTTTTTGAAGGGTAGATATATTAACAAAGACTATGAAGAAGGGTTCAGTCCTTGATCTTTGATAATGCACAAATAAGAGAAAATAACAGGAGTTTAAGGTACATTTTTTTTTTGTGAAAGCAATATGAAATGTTAGCATTTTTAGGAGTTATCACACAACTAAAAGGAAAGTATGTATGATCTTTAGAGTGCCTGCAAAATATGGGAGTTAGAAGGTCAATGTTTGTACATGACCCAACCATATTTCAATCTTCTTTCACTTTTTAATTTTGCTAGATAGACTTTGCAGTTTGTTGTTTTCTACTGGATTGACAGAATAATTCGTTGTTAGTCATTTTACAACTGTTTCATAATTTGTAGCTTAAAAAGGTGACTCACACAAAATATCCTGTTTTCTGTTAGCCTAACAGTGAATTGATATTTCTTGGATATTTCCACTTGAAAAACACAGAAATATTTTCTACGCCTGATAGTTTAAATCCATTCAGTCCTTCTATATAATTCTTCACAATTCCTCATAGAGCCAAGCCTGGGGAAATAACTCGGGCAATATTTTCAAAAGCCAGTATTGCATAAGTGGCTATTTCTCAGTCAAAAGAAAAAGAAAAAAGTAGGTATTCCCTAGACGGGGGAAGACACTACCCACTACTGTTGATTATCACGCTGTTTATTGCCTAATTTCCTACCTAGAGGTAGTTCATGCAAAAGCATTATTCAGTCAGGGTTTGAACTGTACTGTTAATGCATTCAGGGCACTTAGAGATGCAAATAATTGTGTTTGCTTAATAAAGGTTCCTTGGAAAATATATAGATGTGAGCAAATACACTGGTGTGCATGTTTTTCAAATTTCTAACCTCACCTTCCCTGTTTGGAGAAAAGAAGGCTAGGTAGAGGATTCAGCTTGTTGTCCCAGATCAAAATTTTGGTGTTTAGTGATGTGACCTCCTGAAGTAACTGTGTTTCCTACCAAGGCTGCTTCTATCCACCCTTCATAGTTGTCTGAAGCTATGTGGGCAGGAACTCTTTCTGTAAGCATTCAGGGATGATAAACCTTCTCCATTTCTCAAAGAATGAGTTTTTGTGCTAAAATAAAAAATTAAATCCAGAAAATTATTATATTTTTTTTGATACAGGAAATGAGCTCAAATTTTTGCATACAAGGAATGATGAAAATGTAAGGAAATAGACTTTTTCTAAATAAAGTATGATTTGAAAAGGAAAAGGATCTGAAGGATCCGATCTGAAAAGGAAACATACTTCCTATCTTTCAAGATTTTCAAGAGAGAAAACACAAAAGTATAGAGATAATTTGATATTTCTCTCTTTATCCCTAATTTTTTTAGCTTTTCATGAAGTAAGTCCTTCATGAAAATAAAGGGGACTTAGCAAATAAGTCCCTTGAAAATAAAGCAATGCCAAATAATTTAATTCACAACTGAATAACATGAGTTAAATTTTTATTTTCTCTCTACTTTATATATATATATATATATAAAAAATAGTAGAGAGAAAAAAAATCTGAAGTCAAAAAGGGGAAATGAGTTATCGTCAAACAAACTTTTTTCAGTGAGGTGAGGAATAGAATTCACTTGAGATGCAAGAGAAACAACTTCCAACTAGTGATCAAGGTGAAGTACAGATTTTTTTGACCCATGATGGTGGTGTCACAATCACTTAGATATTGGATAATGTTGATTATATTCAAGTATATCCAAAAGCTGTTTTTGCTAATGACCATGGAGACTCAGAACTAGAAATCAACTTAGGTCTCAAGAATGCCAGCTACATTTTTTTGTTATTTGTTGCTGTGGACATAAAAGTGGTTTGGACTTTGGAATTGGGATGTGAGAATGAATTAAGTATATTATGATTTACATGCATATATGAAAGGGCATCTTCTTCCTTTTAATGGAATCAGAAGAGCAATTGACCTATAATCCATTAATGTGCCAGGTTTGAAATGTTTGCAGGCTAGGAGTTTGACATAAGGTACATTAGAACATTAGCAAAAAATCACACTTCTTTCCCAGACAGCTGAAAAATCAAACAAGGTTGATTCTGTTGGTGTTATAGAAGAGATGCTCATATATTTAACATATTGAGGAGAAGGCATATAAATGATGGACAGAGTTTGTAAATGCCTATGTAAATACATAGTGAAATTGAAAACTAACAAACACACAAACAAAACCCCCTTAAGTTCAACTATCTTGGGGATATCCTTCAGGTAAAAAGTAACTATATTCCCTGTATAACTGCTCTATTTTTTGTTGTTATTCCTAAGCCAGAAGAAAAATTGACAAAATGAAAATTTAGGCTGTGGATTTTAGAAATGCAAATTAAATAATACTAATAGAAGATGACTGACGAAAAGTTTTTTAGGTTTATGGTGCAAGTGAGCAATGTCTTCTGCAAAAACTCTTAAATAATATTTTATAAGTGCACGTTTAATGAGGGAAAGAATGTTTAACTGGTTGACCCCCATCTATAAGTTCACAATTTACTGGATAGTGACTGTTAATATCACATTAACCCATATTATTCATAGACAGAGGATCTTGGATCATATGCTAGGAAAAGAGATAATTTAATTCCCACAGAGGCTGTGCTTCTTGTTTTGTTTTTCTTTATGTATACCTTATGCATACTTTGATGACAAAATATAAACTAAAGTGAAATGTATTAATATGTGGTCACACCAAATAGCTTCAAAAACTTACTTCTAAGAAAGAGTTCCCCATGATAGTAAAAAAGCATTCTCCAGGCTCTTTTCTACTTTCCCAATAAATTTGTTCCATTGTGACTAATTATACTTTTCTGTTTTCTACCATTAAAAATACTTTGTAGAAATACTCTTGGACAATATTTCAGTCTGTTCTGTAGGTGTGCAATGACCATCTCTAAACTAACTGAAGGAAAACCAGATTATGGGGTGATGTCTCATTGTCCCTATGTCCAGCTTCCTGGGAAAGGCTGTTTTTTGCATATTTTTTCAAAAGTTTTTTTTTTTTTTTTAATTTAAGTGAATTTGAAAATTAGGCTGCATGTTATGGTATCCATCCTGGCTTCTCTTAGACAAATAGGACAATGCTGGTGTTCACAGGGGGAAGAAGAGGGGGGAGGATAGGAGAATGCTGAAGGAATGGGGGTCTGGAGGGAAGAAAAAGGTCCTGCTGTTTGGTAGGCAGCCCTGCTGGGAAATCTCAAATCAAATTCTTTTGAAAAGAAGTGTTATTAAAAATAACTTTAATCCTTCCAGCCAGACGGCTCATAAAAGCATACAATTAAGTCAAACAAATGACAAGAGCACTCTCTCTCCTACCTGTTTCCCCCTTCAGAGAGTAATTATTGCAGGGTAGTCTTGTCTCGTTTTGTGCAAATAGCAGTGGAGTGCTTGAATGAGGTGCCAGTTTCCCCCTCCCCAGCCCAACCCCTCCTGTTCACTCCTACCAACACTAGCCTGGCTAATGTACACAGACAGGAACAAAGAAGGGAATTTCAATATTTCCTCTTTGTGCAAGGTTAATTGAAAATCAAAAAGTCACTTTTAGAATGTCATATTAGAACTGTTAGTGCATCAATTTTCTTCAGCTTCCTGTCACTGCAGGAGAGCAGAAGAGGTATGCATTTGGATGGGAGCTAATGAGGGAAGGAAGGAAGAGAGAAAGAAAGGGAGAAAGGGGAAAAGAAAGAAGAGAAAAGGAACGAAGTGGTGGAAGGAAGGAAGGATGTGGCCGGAAGAAGGAAGGAAGTAGTGGGAGGAAGGAAGTGGCGGAAGTGGCGGAAGGAAGATTTTTTAAATCTTAGATAAAGTTAACTTCAAACAAAGGTTTATTTCAGAAAGTGTCGTGGTAATTCATTATTGTTTAACTTTGTTTTTCTTTGTTTTACTTTGTTTTGTTTTGCTCTGCTTTGTTTCGTTTTGTTTCTCCTAATATTTTCTAATTTGGGAACAGATTTTAAAGTAAGGTAAGCAACAGTCTGTCATGGTGAACCATTTATGTGGAAAAAAAAAAAAAAAAAAAAAAAAAAAAGCATTCATCACTTCCTGTCCATGGTTGTTTCCTGCTATAATTAGCAAGCAGATGCAAATGATAAATCTAGGTCTCTATCAAGAAATTATGGGGAATGATCCTTCTATTTTCCTGATATGGCAAATTCCTGAAAGCTTGGTGATGTTTTCTTTTTTGGTGATATATTGTTCATGTCTGAGAACTGCAGACATATTTTAAGTGACCTTGTTCATCTAGGTCTCTATTAGAGGTTTTATGGGCTGTTGACATAGAAATAATTAATTATAAAATAACTGCAAAGCTTATAGAAAGCTGTCTTTGTGAAGCGGGCATACCAATTTATATATTCAATAAAAGATTTCAAGCCAGTTCTGGGTTGTCTTCAAAGCTGAGATCATCACTGTGATACTGGGGTTCACTTTTATTAGAAAACTATGGGTGAACTCAAACAGTTTCCTGTTCTTCATATGGAGTAAAAAATAACAATTAGTGGCAACATTAGAAGGAAAAAAAAAACCAAAAAAAACCCACAAAAAACTTTCACACCATATCCTTGTGAAGTCAAGTTTCTGTCATTTCCTGAATTCAGGTATTTTGCTTCACTCTACCCTTACCTTAAAAGATGCATGAAATATTTTCTTTTTGGTTAGTGATTTCACAGTGTTTAACACAATGAGAAAAAAATAATAATAACTGTAAACATTATTTCAAAATACAACTTCTTCTGCAACTCAAATTTTCTGAATTCTTTACACCACTTTCTTTCAGCAAAATCTGGATAGTGTCTTTCAAGAAGGTGAGTGAAAATAATTCTCCCCTGCATATTGTGAATCTCCCTACAGTACAAGACTTTTAAAGACAAGAATCTGTGTCCCAATCTAAATCTTATTAATATCAATTGAACTCTTGCTACTGAAGTTTAGAACTGGTCTCTAGCAAATACTTTTGTTATCTTAACTCTTTATCAAGTCTTTCTCATATATTTAATGTGGAATGAAAACATGAAATTCTATGTAGAATAAAATAGATTCGGGCCAAAGTTGTCACAAGAGTTTTTAATTTCTGCACATTATATCTCCTCTCCCATTCGCATTCCCCTCTATGCTTAGATTAAGGTTTTCATACTGTCGTGCTTTCCCCATCAAACAAGTTTTACTTGTTCCCTCCCATAGACAATTTTGTTGCTGTTGCTGTATTCAAAGCAGGCATTTAATCCATCCAAGTTTGCCATCACTAGTGTCAAATGCCTCTGCTTAAGCTGCATGAATGCTCGGTCATGCCAAACTTGAAGCTTTCAGCCCTTTGCTGAAGCCAGCTGTGACCCATTACTAAAGGAGAAGCATTTTCTGCCCAGACTGCTGACTGCATGGGGCATATACACGCTTTTTAACGCTCATCAGGGCAGCAACAGGGTTGGTTTATTTTTTTGGTGTTGTTGTTGTTGCTGGGTTTTTGTTGTGTTTTTTTTCCTGCATTTTTTAAACCTTTTTAATTTTGTGTAGACAATTCTAAAAGCAGCTTCCTAGGGGCTGTCTGATCGCACAATCCTCTTAGTCTTCCTTACTCCTTAGGAGGGCCATCATATTTCCTGCTCTCAGTCAGTAGTTGGCTTTTCTCTCTCCCCTTTGTGTAATGACTGGAGTCAAAAGGCCAGCACCTTACCCACCTCCAGAGATGATGTTATGAATCAAACTTTAAAATGAGATTTTTTTTTTTTTTTTTGCTTTCTCTTTTATTTCAGGTCACACTTTTCAGGCAAAAATCTCCATTCAATTCTACTCATTAGAAGTATTTAAAATAATGACTTTTCATTTATTATCTTGGTCCGAAAACAATTCATTTATTTTCTGCAAATGGAAAAATAAGTCCTTTCATTTCAGCTTAATTTCTGCATTCAGTTGTGACACAGTTCCCAGTTGTTATTTCTGCTTTCATGCAGCTTTCTACATCACAGCACCATGAAAGTCTTCATCTAGCATGAAATATGCAATGTTTCTGATTCTTAAAAACAAATCAGATAAACTTTTGCATTGAAAAACTGGCATACAGAAGGTGCAGGTGGTGGTTTAGGACTCCTAAATTGCCATTAAATTATAAAGAGGGGACTAAATAACACATCTCAACTCTCAGCACTGGAAAAACGCACTGGTTGTCCATATATTTTGCATTTGTGATATGCCATTGAATCCTGAAAGAATACATTTTGAAAAGCTAGTGTACACTCAACTGATAGCGTTTTTCATATTATTTTGCCTCTTATGTTATACAACTTTGGCTAAAGGTAAGGACAGTTTGCTTTTTTTAAGGTTTTCACACATTAATCTGAAACTTTTCAGTGGACATTGAGAATTGAAACAACTTTATAAAACAAAACACTTTAGTGAGAGGAAGTGGAAATGAAAGAGTTTGTGCTATTTGTGGAGGAAAAAAGAATAGGTAAGATCTTTGAATATGTGTTGATCTCAACACAACCATGAGAAATCTGCCTGGTGGAATAGCAGGAACACGACAGGAACACGGCAGGAAAAGCCAAAGTTCTACAAATGGATCAGCTTTTTTTTTTTTTTTTTTTTTTTTCATTTCACACAAAAACTGAATCCTTATTATTACAGTACAAGGTGCTGATAAGATCTTACAGGGAATACTTTGATCAATTCCTTGTGCTTCAGGTAAATGGAAAAAGTTAATTCTTGAAGATGACTAAAAAGAGATAAAAAGTTTTAACATTTCAACTTAGCTAGTATTAGTAGTAGCATAGAGCAGGAGCCTGCTTTAATTTTAATGGAATCAATAAGAATTTGTCACATAATTCCCAAAATTATTTATCTTCTGAGTTCCTAAGCACTTCTTATGTCTGAAAGCAATCTGCATCTTTATTTTAACATTATTTATATTTTGTGAGTGCCAAGCCTCAGGACCCTTGTTGTTTGCCTAGCAGGGCCTAAAAATGCTTCCTCCCTCATCACCCACTCATTAATAATAACATGTTTTCTTTTATTTATTGTTTTCCTGTGATACATTGGAAACAGTCTCCAGGAAGTATGCATGACAGTTTTCAGGGTTTTTTAAATTTCTCAGATTTCTGCTTTACCTATCAATAAGTTGCACCTAAAGTAAACTAATTTTAAGATCTGTGTCACAAACAATTTGCTGTGTGGGCCAGCTTACTGTGGATTGATATGGTAAGGGTTTGACTTTCCCTGTAGCATGGGTTCATATCCCCAGATACCTAGAATTTTACTAAACTTATTATTTCAGTAGGGAAAATTTTATTGAAGAGCTTGTACACCTTCAGTGCCTACAATCTCTCTTGCTGCACTTCTGAGTTGATTAGGAATTTAGCCTTCTCTTATTGAATATTGAATATTGTTACTTAGTCTCTCTTCAAAATGTCCATAGCAGGCTTCTTATGGGTTCATCCTCTAGAGAGACACAGATGTTTTGGATGAAGATGTACTGCCCCCTCCCTTTGTGGGTATTTATTGATACCCTGGAGCCGCCTGCAGGGGCAGAAAGAGGGGAGGTTGTTTCTGAATTAATTTTTGTCCTGCTGATATCTTAACATTGAGAAATGCCACAGGAAATAGCACAACTTGTCTCATTTATTCAAGACACTTGAAGGGTCCTTAGCCTATGAGAAAATCCTATTTTTTACCTGGTAAGGACAACTAGAAGCTCATAAATCTCCAGGTGAATTGTACTGGACCCCTGACTCCTCAAAAGGGTGTTAATATGAAATGCATAATCTGTTTATCTGGTACTTGTTCTGCAACAATGTAGAACAGAAATCTGTTTGCTAAATATGAAGATCCTGAATGAAATTATTTTAAGTTTGGTTTGTTATTTTTGGGTTTTTTTTCATTATTTCCTTGTGATTGTGAAGGTTGATGGGTTTTGTGTTGCATTGACAGACAAACAGACCTCGAGTTTGTACTGAAAATCCTCTTGAGTAACAGATTGCCTCAAAAATGCAATTATTCCTCAGTACATTCACCTTAGATTGTTAGGACGGCTGTAACTTAATTTCTTACTGTTAAGTATAAGCCTGGCAAAACATAAATTGCCTTCTGGACATATATATAGTTGCACATTTTATACAGTTGTAAACTTTCCCAACAAAACTTGAATGCCAGAAATAGGGTCTTGGGCAGTCAGAATCAGCAGATGTTCCCCCAATATAGCAGAACAAGGTGTTTCTATTGGAAACAGCACTCTAAGCCATCTACCAATGAAATGACAGGAGTAATAAAACTGCCAAGGGCCTTTTTGGTGAATAAAACATATTTACAAGATGTTTCTAGAGTTACTACAACAAACCTGTTTGGAGTACTATTATTACTATTATTACTATTATTACTATTATTACTATTATTATTATCATTATTGTTATTATCACTATTATTATTGCCATTATGTGGTTTGATTTTTGTCTTTTTCTTTGTTTGTTTGTTTGTTTTTCTATTTGGTTGTTTTTTATGTTTGTTTCTTTGTGGTTGAATTTTTTATTTTTGCTGTTGTTGTGGTTTTGTGTTTGTTTGTTTGTTTGTTTGTTTTCCCAAGACATGTATTGAGTAACTTGTCAGTATGCAAGTGTGTTTTTCACCCTCATTTACTCATACTAAAAAAAAAAAAAAAAACAAAACCAGGAGTTCATAGAATTTCTTCCTCTTGCAGTAAAGTAGAAGTAGATAATCTCAGTAAGACACTAATTTTAAAAGGAATATGAATTTGTAAACCAACAGTTTAAAGTTGTCTTGAAATAATGTTAATTTATTGTTTATATTAGAGATTGGAACAATGAGGTTTAATATGTCATGTATGCCAAGATGCTGAAGATGTCAATCATCTTTAAAGAATTGTAAATATTTTGCTTGAGATAATTTCTATATATTGTTTAAATTCAGATATTGCATTCAGAGATTACTTACCTTGGGATTTAATCTGTGACTTTCCCAAGGAGTCAGGAATTGCGAGCATGAGTCCTGAATACTTCACTCTTTTTCCAAAGACAGAAAAATGACCAAAAGTGTCATGTCACCTACAGCTTGAAAAGAGCTATTTTCAGGGCTAATTTTCAGGGCTATTTTCAGGGCTAATTTTCATGCTCAAGATGTTCTGCATCACTTTAGAGATATGTCTAAATAATGAGGACCAGTGATTAATGTCAGAGTCTATGGGGAAATCCTCAGAGTACTTTCAGTAAATCACAGAATCATGGAGTGATTTGGTTTGACAAGGGCCTTAAAGGTCACCTTCTTCCAACTCCCTGCCATGGTCAGGGACACCCTCTGTTAAACCAGGTTACTCCAAATCCAAATTCAATTTGGCCCTGAACACTTCTGGGGACACGGCAGCCACAGCTTCTCTGTGCCTCTCCACCTTCACAGGCAAGAATTTCTCCCTAATATCTAATCTAAAGCTACATTTAGTTTAAATCTGTCAGTACATATCCTTAGCCTCTCTCCATCTTTCTTGTAGTCTCTCTTTACTGCTCCCATCACCACGTAGGAACAGGAATGCAAGTGAAGGTGAAATGACTGCTTCTAGCAACAAGTGAAGCTCCCCAGTGGTAAAATCTTTTGTCTCACCCAATCACATCTGCTTGTCCTCGTCTGCAAACTGAAACCACATTCCCTTGGAAGAAAGTCATTAATATCACAAGCCTGGTGCATGAAGGGGATCCAAAACTTCCATCCAGTCTGTACCTTCAGAGTGCTTGGTCTCTCCTTTCCAGACCAATGAGCCAGAGAAGTGAAGTATTTGAAAAATGGGAATAATGTTAGTAAAGTTGCTGAAGTCATCTTCAGAGGGAAAGCAGGATGTGCTGCTAAAATCCCTGACTATCTGCTGAAGTAAATATTCATGGTATGACCACTGGCATATCAGTCTCTGCCCTTGGCCCTGCCCTGGGCTTTCTGACCAGTAATGGAACATTTTACATAGGTCAAAAAATTGCCTTTGCTCTAGGACATTTTATGGTCCTCTCTGTCATAAGGAGAAAAATAATTCTCCTTCTTTGGCATATTTAGCATTGTGTATCACTAACATTATGTATCATGGATGTTAATGAATACTTCTGATTTCTTCAAAAATTCAAGCACTGAACACAAGGAATAGGTTAAGTAACATAAGTACATACAAATAATAACTTGAAATTTTCTAAAGGTTATTTTCAAGTATATTTCTCATTCACAGTCATTATCTCTGAGTATAATTTTAGCTAAAGATATTAAATATTTTCCTGTCTTCCTTTTTTGCTCATTTGACTTTCCAAGTTCCATATTCTTTTCTAATATAAATTTATGTATTCCCTGCATTTTCTATAGAAGCATCTGTGTAACTCAGTATTATGCTTTTTTCAACTTATCTCTATTACAGATAAATAATGTGTTTAATCTATTAAAAAACACACTGTTGTTGGTGCTACTGAGGACACCATTCACATTTATAAAAATTATGGATCAAAAAAGCTTATCAGAAATGTGATTCAGAAATCACCAGAAAGTAGTATTGTGTTGATTAAAACCTCTGTTTTATCCTGGATTGTTTTAACAGTGTTGTACAATTCAGTTTGGTAAGATTTCGGTAGCCCTGGCTCTGTGGTTTGTTCAGAGGTTTGTATCCTTTGAATGAATTTCCCTTCTGTGAAATTTGATTGAAATCCCTCCTTGTTTAATTGTGGTATGGTCAGAATTCACTGCAGCTGTCACAAAATGTACACCCCACCCACACATCAAAAGAGTGAGGGGTGTCACTGTTCTGCTTACTTTTCACAGGCTATTTCTAAGCTGAAGGCATTCAGAAGAACAAGCAACAAATAAAAAGAAGTTTAAAGAGAAATGCATTTACCTTTTTGTCATCAAACAGACTCTGAAAACTAATCAAAATTTTGTGTGTTTTACCTCTAAGGGTCTTTTGCTTTTTGTATCAAAGGAAACTCTCAAATTTAACTGTTGGGGATTAACCTTCAATTAAGGTTTCCTTTAAACTCTCTATATTTATCCGTAATTATGAAATGTGGGCACAAGAGCAGAAAGATATGAGACAAAAGAGAAACTGAAGAGTTGGAGATGGGTATTTCAAAGCTATGCTGGCTGTGCTCTAGAGAGACTTAAGGCATGTTTGTTCATTCAGAAATGTTTTAATTTTTATGCCATCTCTTCTGTTTCTGCAAGACTTGTCTTGGAGAGAAAATGAGAAATATATTGCTGCTTAAGGGTTTGACATGACTGTTGTGCTGATTCTCTTATATTCGTCTCCAATTTCACATACTTCTGGCGTTTTTTTGTTTTTGTTTGGTTGGTTGGTTGGTTGGGTTTTGGGGAAGTTTTGTTTCTGTTTTTGTTTTAACTTGGTTTGTTTTTTTCTAGGTTTTGTTTGCTGTTCTTGTTTGATTATTTGCTCTTGTTTGCTTTTGTTGTTTTTTGTTTGTTTATTTTTTGTTAAAATTTTGAGAATTCATGTATGAAAACCAGATCCAACACTAGCAAGGTAGATCACATTCTCTGCAATTGTTCAAATTAATCTCAGTATGCAGTTTGTGAAAACACTGCTAAATGAGTGCAGGACAGCTGGGATGGGAGTCCCTAGTTTGTATGTATTTTTAGATGGTCTGAAGTAGAATTAAAGTAAACCTTGCTTGTGCTGCCTGTATCTTTTATTTATCAGTTACTGTTGTCCTTGCCTCAGCTATAGCCATCCACATGCCAGCTGTCTAGTTAAAACTTATTATTTGTGCCCCATTTAAAGTCAAAACAGAAAGATGAGCTCTCCCAAAAGATGTCTCACTCCATACATCTTAGACATCTAATTTAGCATTTAGCTTTCACCATTCACCAGAGACAGAGCTAAAGCAAGTGTCTTTAAAGTGTCTATTTCCACATGTATAATGTTAACTAAAATTAATGTTAAACTTAATTATTTTAATAACTTAAATAAAATTATGAGTTGCACAGAAATAGTTTCACTGACTTCTGTGGGTTTGGGGATTAGACCCTGTGGATTCCTTATGCTTTTCTGTATTATTTTTACTTTCCTCAAGTAGTTTGTGAAATGTTGTTAAGTATTTCACCCATGAACAAACACATTCAAGTCCTTTTTTCACAGACTTTTTAAACCTTCACAAGAAAATATTTGATTTAACAAAAAAATTTTGTATCGTACTAAAAAAGCTTTCTAAGCTTGGATAGTGATGTTTTATCACATACAGAGTAATTTCTGCAGATACATAGAGACAAATGGGAATAAATACTTTGATACAAGATCCTTTTCTGTTCAATTTGATGCCTTTTTTTCCCACATAACCCCTACAGAAAATCAGGAAATTATGTCTTATTCTTTTAATAATATCCACAGTTGATAGGTATTAACAGAATTCAAGGGAATTACTAGGAAAAATGACAATTTTTTTCAGAAAAATGAAGGTTTATTTCATCATTTAAATCTTCCTTGGAATTAAACAGATATTTAAATAATAGAACCATTACGATGATTCAAAATAGCAGAGTATTTCTGAGCGTTTGCAGACACAGTTTTACCTTGAAAGTTCTGAAAAAGAACCATGTATCAGCTGACTAGGGGCAGGTTTCATTTCTTCAGAGACTGTTGGGTTCTTCCTTACTAAAAATTAAACCTACATAGAGACCCAGATACAACAGAAGCAGAGGGCATATCCAGACATGAATTGAAATGAAGAAAGAAGCAAGCAAAATTAAAACTTTCTGGAGGATTGGCCTTTTGGGGGGGGGGGGGGGGGGGGAAATGCAAATTCTGGCTATATTTTATTCCAATTTAACTGTAAAATCTTGCCTTATTTTTGCATCTGAGTTTGGGAATATTTTGTGTGATGTAGTTCACTATCTGAAATTGGTGAACAAATTGGGAATTTGTAGTAGCACAGAACCTGATACACTGTGACACGTTATGTAAAACAGGTAACTCAACAGCTGAAGAGTAGCCTTGAAAATAATCAGAGCTCCTTACAAACACATATCATCTTTCACATCCCTGGAATTCTGTGAGATGGAAACTTGTTAACAAGTCTTATAGCATGAACTGGCTTATGACTTCTTCAGCTTCAGCACTATTTTTCTCCTCCTTAGACTGAGTTAGCGAACACCTCAGTGCAGATGGAAAAAGAAATTTTCTTTTGCTTTTTTCATGATATATATATCATAAAATATATATGTAGTCTCTCATTCTGTAGTTTTGAAAGAGAAGGGATAGGTAGTCAATGTGTTTCTATTTGGTTTTACAGCCAAGGTGGAATGGCTCTTTGATAGAGAATGACTCAGAAGAGCAGGGCTATTGACTCCAAATGAGTCCATATGACTGTCCATGCCGATTTTTCATCAGCAGATACCAAAGCTTAAAGCCTAACTAAAATCCAGACTTGGAAAACATAAAAGAGCAGAACAAACCATCAAAATGCACTGTGATTTTCTAGTTTCTGTGTTGATTTGAAATTTAATTTGTTTCAGGGCATTGGTACAATCCACAGAAAAGAGGGAGCAGCTGCAAAATATTTTCAAAATTAGGAAAATGTTCTTGAAAGTTTCATTGTATTGAGAACAGGAATATGACTTGCCTGTTTTGGAAAAGCAACCCTGATAATAACAATGTGCTTAATTTAAAATTTAGCTACAGAAATTCTAGTGAAGTTCTAAGTGTTCCAGAGCTACAAACAGGTGAAATTGGAGAGAGATAAACTGAAAAATGACACTTTTTGGCAGTGCACATAATATCATTCATTTCCTGAATTCTCCCTTGTTTTTCGGACTTGCAAAGACCCAATGAAACCTCTGGTCGGGTGGTTTGCCCAAGGCAGGTGCAGTAGCTGGGATCTAGGTTATGACAGTCTCATATCAGAAGATGCTTTAAGCACATGTTAACTGTATAATCAAAGGGAATTGGCTTACCTGATACAAGGTAGCTTGTATTTCCAAATCCTGGCTCAGAAGTTTGACTCACTTTTTTTTTCACTAAATATAATTCCAGTGGGGGAACGATAAAGCCCTGATTTCCTTTGCTGGGATACAACTACGTTTCTGATCCATGACTGTATTGCTAAGTGAAATATTGATTTATGAAATCTGGGCTGACCCCTGCTTCTCTTTAAGCTACTCTTCAGTACAGGATAAAAAGGTGGAAAGCAGAGATATGCTGCAAAGGAAGCAGCAAGGCTCGGTTGCAAACGTGCTAAAGTAGATTTCATAAAATCTCAAACAAAACCACTGATTTTACCATTAAAGTGAACGGGCTGCATGGTTAGAACTCAGTACTTTGTGAAGGTACCACTCACACAGCCATGAAAAATGATATTGTGCTTTTTATTCATCAGCCAGTTGGCATAAAGCAAAGACAGCAAACTTTCTTGGGAAACATCTGCTATTTGGGCCATTTTGCTTTCCAAATGTGTGGCAATGCAGTGTTCTTGGCCATGGTAGAGTTAATTTTTTTCATGATATCTGGCATGAATGTGTGTTATGAATTTCTGATGAAGACATTGATGATAATACAGAGATATTTTTGTTATTCTGAGCAGGACTTGAACAGAGTCAAGGCCTTTTCTGCTTCTTACTCCCCCAAACCAGCCAGCGGCTGCACAATGAGTTGGGAGAGGGCACAGCTGGGACAGCTGACCACTCTGACCACAGGGATATCCCATAACACACAGAACCATGTTCAGCATGCAAAGCTGGGAGAAGCAGGAAGAACAATGGGGACATTAGTAGTGCTGGTGTTTGTACTCCAAAGCCACTTTTACTAGAGATGGAGCCCGGCTCTCTTGGGAATGGCTATGAGCTCCTGTGTGCCCACTGGAAGTGGGAAGGAATTCCTTGTTTCCTTGTTTTTCCTTGCTCTGTGCCTGGCTTTTGCTTTACATGTTTTGGGCATTTTTGTTGTTTGTTGTTTTTTGTTTTTTTTTCTTTACCTCTTAAACCTGTTAGACAGCCTTCATCTCAAATTTTCTCACTTGTACTCTTCCTGTTCTCTCCCTGATCCCAACAGAGGGAAAGTGAGCAAACAGCTCTATGGGACTGAATTGCTGGCAGGGGTTAAACCCTGATAGGCATATATAGTAAGTCCCTGGTGTTTTCCATACTGTTTTATATTTTTCAGGCTTAGATAATGTATCTAGCCAATGCTACTTCACACAAACCAAAAGGATTGCATAAATCCCAGGAGTCGGTGCTAACTCTCCTTCCTGAGCCATCTATCAAGGGTGATAACTAGCACTAAAAAACCTGGATAAGGGATATAAGCAAGAATTAGATGAAGCCTTGGACTCAAAGGTCAGTCTCAGGGTGACTTAAGCTCCTAAATTGACACCTAGAAAGGATTTAGGTACCACAAGTCCAAACCAGAGGACTGAAAAACCTCTGGTCCATGTTCATTCAGCCTGTAGTTTCTCATTTTGTATCAAAGCCCTCCTGATTGCCTCTGAGAAGCTTTTGAGACTATTTAGCTGTACCTCTCTCTTGATAGAGACATTTTAGCACTCAGCTCACAACAACTTGCTTGGTTGAAACTGCTATCAGATAAGAGAGCATGCCTGGAAATCTGACAAAATTATGATCACTTCCCTCCCAAAATAGAATTTTTTCTACTTTACTTAAAATGCCCATGTCTGAAACTGTGGGGAACTCAGGTTCATTTTCAAGCCTAAAACTGGAAGATGCGCCAAAATGGGTGTGAAAGAAACAGGAAAGGGGAACGCTGAGATGGGTATTCTTTGTCTTTCTCTTGGTTTTGTTACTGTTCTGCAAATTTCTGAATCTTAGGCTACTGCGAGAGAATATATATATATATTTCTCTCTATATATAAATATATATATGTACATGTATGTGTGTATATATATATATATATATATATATATACACATACATATATATATTTCTATGAGTCATTTTACTTTTTGCTTTTTTGCCGATGAACTCAGGAAAAGGGAAGGAGCTGTGCTTTATAGAACACATGAGGACATACAGATTAATATAGAAATAAATGATAAAAAATGAAACATTTGAAAAAATAAATATTGGCCTCATATTTTCGGCCTCTGAAATGTAATGATGCTTCAGGGAAGAGCTTACATTGCCTCCAAGCTTGAGGATGTGAGAAAGCCAACACATCAAGTGATTCCTGGATGTTGCATATTTATCCAGTGCACATTTAGAACTTGAAAGTTTCTCACTCCCCGCCCCACAGATGCCATTACTGATGTTTCCCTTTATGGGTTTGATCAGCAGCAAGGCTGAAGGGATATCCCACAGGTACCACACTGAAGTTCAACCCCTCCCTGCCCAGTCTCTTGTTTCACAAATATTCATATTCACTTTTCCTTGATTACACATTCTGACATACCAAACAAAATACAGATACAGAGGTGGTGACACATAAAGACATGAGCCCTGTGGCCACCGGTTCATTTCCAAGTTAACAAAATCTCTCTGGTACAGTTGTCTCTCTGGATATTGACTCTTAGACCTATGGACACTTAGACCCTCAGTCTCTGCCACTTTGGTCTTGCTGCATTCACGTGTACGACAGAAAAAAGAGAACATACACAAGAGCAAAAAGGCAAGAAAAGTATTTGCTAAGAAGGTATGGCAGACTGCTGTGATCAGGCACAGGGTTCCATCAGGCAAGAACACATTCTGGCAGCTTTCTGGAATGTAGTTGCCTCTTTTATCTGTCCTGAATTCTATTTTCCTGCCTCTCCTCCCACTCCTCCTCAGCTCTCCCCCCACATTTGGAACTTCACCAAATGATCACATGACAAGTTTTCCACAGTTCCATAATCCCCTTATGATGTCTCACAATGGTCATGTCAGGAGTCTCCCTTTTCAGGCTGACCCTGTCTGAGCTATGCCTGAGTAGTTTCATTAGTGGCCATCAGCCAGTGGCTGAAGAGCTCAGGTCTTCAATACTGTTACCTTTGTTATGTTTTTGTTACTTCTCTGTGTCTGTGTATTTATCACTTTCCTTTTTAAATGGTATTTCTTACATATTGAGCACCACTGAACAAAGTAACTTGACAAATCAGAAGCCCTCATACACTGCTTGTCCTTTCATATACAATAAATAGAAAAAGAGAAACTTCGCAGAAAAGGACTAACAGTAGCTCTCCATGAAAAAAAATCATGGTTAAAACAAAGGCAGAACATAACTTAGAAACATTGACAGGTGTGAAACTTGGCACTTCCTTGCCCCATTCTGGACTGTAGAAAACCAACATCCATCCTCTTTGGGGTCTGAAGTGCAGGCTCTTCCTTTCCTGACACCAAGAGATTCATGCTTTCAGAAAGATGGTGCTTAAAACCAGAAGGACTGGGGTTTCCTGAGTGGACCTAAATTGGATGCAACTTTTCTACAGTGAAGGTATCAAATTTCCCATTTCAATCAGGGAGAAAGATCAAGCACTTTGAGAGTGTGCTTCCTCTGTTTCTATACCAGCTCCTTTAAAATATCTCATATAGATTTCTCTTCAGTAAACAGTATGATATCACCAGGGGATGATTCATTTAATGTATTTGTGCATCTGTGAAAGCACAATACTCAGGAAATCTTTCTCTGGGGGTAGCAGTTCTCTTCTACTATAAAGGAAAAAGAAAACTGCTTTGGGTATAAAAATTCATGGTATAGTTATTGACTAGAAGATTCAAGAGTTCTCGTGCTAGATATCCATTATATTTCTTTCCAGAAATTGATTTGGTTTAACATTTAAAAGCAGGATTTACCCTGTAAGTTTACTTTATTTCCAATCAGTGTGAGATAATTAAATTGCCCACAGAGACACTGTAGTTGGAGGTTTATCTGTCTCAAGGAGTGTGTTTCCTATCCAGGTATCTGTGTATCTACTGAACTTCAGAAATATTTCCTTTATATGTAGATGTTTTGCTTTTGCTGGCAGTATGTGTACAGGCTGTAATATTAACTTCCTTTCCTGTCCAGGTGAGAAGAAAACATAAGTAAAATAAACAATGAAATATTAAGTAGTTTCTTGAAGACTATGAACTCAGGCACTAAAATATTCGGTAACTTGCTTACAGTCACACGCATCTTATTTGCTACAATTCTATTGAATTTACCTCTTCATCAACTTAATTTTAATCTCCAGATTGTATTTCCTCCACTGACGTTTTTAATAGAGATTTTATTTTGCAGTATTATAGTCTCATAATTATGTTTCAGTACACATTACCCAGTATATTATGTAAAACACAGCACTTCGAAAAAATGGGCCATCACTATCAGACTACATATTTAGAAGAGATATTAAAATTACCACATTTTTGAAATACTTTTCAAAATTAGAGTTCTCAATAGTAAACAAGAAATTGGATTATTCAAGAATAATTGGTTCAACAAATACTCTGTTTCCAGTTCTTCCTCATAGTCATGACTACAAAAGCAAAAGCCTTCTATTGATTACCTCATCAGTCTTAAAAGAAGGGAGAATCGTCTTTTCTAACAGACCAAAAAATTCACCCATCAATTACAGCAAGACATAATCTTCAGTGGCCTTGGGTGAAGCATATTCAAATGGAACTACAGCCCCAAGCAGAGGTATTGCAGGTAACTTCTAACATTTTGCTTTAACTTGCATTTCTTTGCCAAGAAGCCTCACAGATTTGTTGAAGCTGGTGTGTTAACCATGTGTAGGAGCATAGAACACACTCTTTTCAATTTTGTGCACTTTGCATATTAATAGGTGTTTCACAGCTATTGTGATAGTTTTTGGTTTTGCTTTTTTCCCCACATACTTTTTTTATCTGCACATTACAGCATTCAAGGCAGAATGAGTAAAAATACAGAGTTGAATAAAATTGTGTGACATGTATTAGCTGGATGAAAAGGTTCTTTAATATCTTAACTGCAACCTCAGTACTCACCTAGCTACTTATTTTGTTGAGATTTAGGTCAAAGATCAATTACCTTTGTAATTAGGTTATATATCACAAAAAAGAAGGTGATCCTGTGAAAGTCCAATACCAACATGTATCATAAGGAACATTCTTTGAAAAAAAAAATTTAAAAGGTTAATTTCTTATTTCCTCTACAGGAAAAATATTCTGAGCTCAGTAATATCTGTCATGTTACTGTAAACACAGATCATCAAGTAATGTTTCTTTCCTGATTGGTCATTTTCACCTTTAATTAATTTCAAAGTTTTGATGCCAGTGTTATTTTCTACAATAATCTTGAAATTCATTGTCTTCTTGTTCAACAGAGTAATTTTTACTTGTAATTAGCAAAGTGTGCATTAGATAGACTTGCAAGAGCTCATGAGAATTTGAGCCTAAAGAGATTTTCATAGAAAAGCCTGTGTAACATAAATATGGCCTTGTTGATGGCATTGTGATTTCTACTGCCAATTGCACTTATGATCTGCTATATGGCCATGGGCATGTAATTTCATCTTTCCATGCCCTTGGCTACCCTTCAGTTCTTTACCTTTCCTCTCTATTTAGGCTATTAACTCTCTGATACAAGGATTTTCATCTGGCAGATTGGCATACGGTGCCTAACACAGCTAAAGCCCTTGAAGCACTGCAGTAATATTAAATAATTTCATCTAAGCATGTGGAGTAATTAATTGTGAAGCTGGACGAACAATTCTAATTACATAATGAATACACAGTCTCAGTAATTTTACAACATTGTCCCAATAATCACTATTTCCTGTACCACAGTTGCCACAGTGAAAATTAGTAGCTGATGGAAATTCGTGGTAGAGAAACAGAGATGAAGATCCAAATTTCAAACTTTTTACTTCCAGTGCTTTCTCAGATGCTTACTTCCTCCTCTCCAAGTTCCTTATCTAAGTCTGGGATGATTCTGTACTGTCTTTGGCATTATGTGGTTGAAATGATCACTGTCAGTTCTCCAGGCAGTATCATTCTTTGTGAATTTAAAAACTTCCTGAGGAAAACTCTGCAAGCATGAGGTCAGAGGGATGGAGCTGGTAAATGCTCTCATGGAAAATTTCCTGATACCAAGATTTGTCTACACAGTTATCATAATGTCCTCTAAAGCAACCTGTTCTGGATGATCCTATTTCAGCAGGCAAGCTGGACTATATAATCTCAAGAGATCCCTTCTGAGATCAATAATCTTGTGATCTGTACTCAGAGGCTTTTATATATACCTATTAAGACCTGATAAATAATATTTTTAACATGGCATGTTCACCTGTTTTCAAATCATGATATCAGTGTAAATTTTACTTGATTTCATTCTTTCCTATTGCACTACCCTTCAGAGGAAATTGTTTCAATCACTAAGTTGGTAAGATTCAGTCTTCTGTAAGGTGTAATATCCTTGAGGGCTATGTAACCTTTCCAGGACTAATTTGCAGACTAGTTTTTCTTCTTCCTTTCAAAAATCACTTCCCAAGTACTGTTGTAGTTATTGTATGGCCAGAATATACATTTTGCATTTCTTTCTGGCCTTCCCATTTACATCTTTCACTTCCAATTTCCTCTCCCACCTTCCCTGCAGCAGTTGTGGAGAAAGAAAGGAAATATGATTTGTGGCCAGTTCATCAAACATTGTCTCGGCCACTCCTTCTTCTGAAGGAGAAGAATTACTCCCACTTCTCCCCTGGTCCAGTGTGGGCTCTTCTTATGGGGCCACAGGTTCTGTCAGGATCCTGCTCCAGCATAGGCTTCCCATGGGGTCACAGCCTCCCTTGGGCATCCCCCTGCTCCAGCCTGGGCTCCCCCAGGGGCTGCAGGTGGATCTCTGCTCCCCCGTGCCCTCCCTGGGCTGCAGGGGCACAGCTGCCTCACCCTGGGCTGCTGCAGGGGCTGCAGGGGAATCTGAGCTCCAGAGCCTGGAGCAGCTCCTGCCCCTCCTGCACTGCCCTGGCTGTCTGCAGGGCTCTGGTACATTTTCATTCTTCTCTCCCATTTTGCTCTCCCATTTTCTCTCCTACTCTCATGCCAGAGGTGCTGCTAACACTGCTGATGGGCTCAGCCTTGGTCAGTGGTGGGTCCATCTTGGCTTGGTCAGACATTCAGAATCTTCTGGCAGCTTCACAGAGAATCCACCCCTGCAACTCCTCACAACCAAAACCTTGCCACACAAACCCAATAATGCTGGATTAGGAACTTTCAGGACATGCTGAAGAACTATTAGAAGGCCCCTCAGATCAAAATAAACGGCATTGAGTGCCATTTATTAGTTTCAGATACAGCAGAAAAAGTGGTATATTCCTAAACTAATCACTATAGCAAAATAATCTAGCTGAGTTAAGTTTTCTTTGTAATGGGTGGAGATAAATATTTTTTTTTTTTTAGCACGTGACCCTTAAGCTTAATACATTTATTTTAGTATGAGACAATTGAACTGCACATAGTCCCGTGAACTCAAATCTCACTTTGTTCTGACAGGTCGTTTTGTGATTGCTTGTCTCCTCAGCCCCTTATTGCCCTGTCCCTACAAAATATCAAAGGAAAGCATACCTGGGCTTCTTTTAAAGCTTTACATACCCAAGGGCTGTATGAGTGACAAAGCAAAGTACCAGATTTCCTGTGATAAGCAACACAGGTTTTTTTGTCAGGGGAGGGAGGAGTCAGGAGGATTAGGGAAAGTAAACTGAATTGTTTTGCTCACAAATACCTATGGGTTTGTCTGGTGTGCTACAAGAGAGATTGCCTCTGGGCTGTTTTATGTGCCAGCTGTTTGGGGAATTGTGTTTTGTTGCTGTTGTTTTTTATCCCTTTCCTCCTCGTCTATGAATTATTGTAGCTTGTATGATCCAGCTTTGGGGTGTGTGTGTCATTGTATTATTTATTTATTTAGTTAGTTAGCTGTTTGGCTTTTTCTCTTTACCTTGTTCAGCCCTTTGGAATGTGCAATGGGTGTAATGGCAATCATTGTGTACACAGAAAATAACTCTGGCTACCCCAGAGAGGGTTGAAGGGTTTGGTGAAATCATTAGGATACAGTTCCTAGATAGTTTTACACAGTCAGGAAGAGGAAGAAGCCGCTCTGTGTGAAATAGGAATTTATCAGAACATGGGAAAAAATTCAAATAGTTATTAATGATTACTATTACAAATTAGGAAGAGTGAAAGGCTCTTTAACTACCATGTCTCAGCAGTTAGTAAACTTATCTTCTTCTCTCGTAATCGGATAGGTAAACTTAATTTACTTCCTTTTCTAAAAGCAAACTCAAGGTCCTCTAATTTCTTCCCTGCTTTTCTCCATAGTCTTTATCCTACCAGGGGACAGGTACAGGAATTGATGTGAGTATTTCTATGCATTATGTATAGACTCTGAGGATGTACTTTCTTTACTCAGATGTAGATGTCTACTATGTAGATATCTTAATCAAATCTCATCATTTTAATAATCCCTTCTAATCCTTGGAGGACAATAGTCCATTTTAAGGGTAATACTGCAGTCATTAAAAATATATGAGAGTTCATACTAGGTCCTTTTGCTTCCCTTTTTTTTTTTGTTCTTTTTTTTTTTCTTTTATAATTAAGACACTTTAGATATAAATGTATGGAATATTTAGCTAAAGGCAGGTGAGATAAATCTTGACCTGATCAATCTAAATGCAAAATTATGAGTTACCATAAAGACAGCTAAAAGTTACACACTTTGACTTGCTTGTGCCAAATCAAAACCTCTTTTTTTTTTTTTTTTATGTATTGGCTATGACAAAGCAGTTGCTTTTTTTTTAAACCAAAATACTTCTCATATTCTTGAAGAAACACAGGAAGGGTCCATATGTAGCAAACTAATGCAAATTAGATGGTATAACATTTAAACTTATATTAAAAAATTCACTTTGCCAGTATTCTCATGATTCAAGCATGTGACATAGATACTCTGTTTTCAAAATTACCCAAGATGAGGGTTGCCAGGCCCCAAGCATATGAAATTTTCTAGCAAATTTTGGCCATGAATATTTTTTTACCAGCAATTTGGATCTTTGATGCATTTGAGATCAGGTACTCTGTTTTTCTGGCAATGGCTGAAGTAAACTCTCAATATAGTCTTTTATACTGAAACAATTTAAATATGTGAATACATTATCACAACACCATTGAAAACAACTAGCAAAACAATTCATTGATTTCTGTACAAATTAAGGTCTTTGCTAATTTGCACAGACTCAATTGAAACAATAAACTCAATGAGAACAACAAACTGGCTAATTATCTCAATGATCATTTAATTTTACGTTTGGTAATAGGTACCTTTTCTGTTATACTAATGAGATGTAAATTATAATCAACTGCTTTTAAATTTTAAAAATATAATTTTGCACATTTTAACTTACATTGGAAACCATGTGATGGGAAGAGCATCTCATACTATGCTTGATTGAAACATGGCAGTGATGTTTTCCTTCATATGTTTGATTGTGTATGACGGATGACAAAGACTAAAACCTGCAAGTACAGCTTAAAAATGTTGCATCCTCATCTCTATTTTTAGCTTTCTAAGAGGGTAATAGTGATTGTATTATGGCTGAGATATGTCACCCACAAACACCAGAGTGATCTAAAGGTTGCTCTAACCTGAGGGACAGTGGTATGGTCCCCTAGATGAGAAGAATGACTGGTACAAGGAAACTTCAGCACACCCAGAAAAGGTGCTACCTTTACCAGCTTGGTGCTAAAAGAGTTTGAGATAAAGTGGCCAAATTGTAGTGAACAGTTTCTCAAAATCTAAAAATGTGCATACTTTAACAAACATTTTGAAACGGACAGAGTTTTTAAAAGTATTTAAACCCAAACATCTCGCCTTCCTTATTTTCCCATGTTGATCTTTTTATATATTTTTCTTTCTCTGGGTAGTACCACTGAAAAAAACACAATGGCTAAAATCCTTACTGGTTGCTAGTTCAATTAAAGTTCAAGTAAAGATACATTTGAAGATTGAAATAGACAGGAGAGCTATTTAGTCTTGTGACTAGGTCTTAAAATGTCAAAGCAATGAGAAGAATTACCTTTCTAGTGATGTTGCACAAGAATCAAGTCTCTACCATTCCAATTTTTTCTAGGAAACATTATCTTCCCAGATGTTCTTCCAACTTAATGGAATCAAAATTTAACATAACTCTCACCTCACATTGAATTTCCTTGCTAAGTTTTTCTAGTTTATTCCATTAATTCATTTAAGTTCTAAAGCTGCAGAAGTAACAAACTTGGTTTAAAATCCAAGAAAATATGTGAAAAAGAAACACAGACACACAAAAAATTCTAACCCTTGGGCAACTTGGGAAAAATTTCCTTTACAGTCAATCAGAAAGAATAAACATCGTACAGATCTCAGCCTAATGTCTGAGATCTAACCAAATTCACAGAAAGTTAGCTTGAGGTTGTGGAAAATTTTGTTCATTAAGATCATGAGATACTCCAGACTTAAAAGAATCTGAATATGATTAACGAGAAGAACTTTCCAGTTATCAGCATGCCTATTTAACAGCCCAAAAGAAGTACTAGCTATCTCCATGCTTCATGAGCATTTGTAGGTAAATTCACATCTGAGCCATGCTGTCTGAGATTACCTCGTCAAGAACTTAAATATAATAAAATCCAGTTTTACCAGTCAAATCTTTTCCCGACTAATAGAATCTTGTGAATGTATTGCTATCAGGACAAAAGCTATGTGGCCACCTACAGCTTTCTGTCAAGACTTTAAAAAGAAATACCGACTGTGCTATAATAAGAAATCAGCTTGCCAAAATATTCTGAAAAGCAAGAACTTCCAACTCACTGAAACTCTACTTAAGTTATTATATGCTTGAATGGCCCCTGGAACAACAGATAGCTGTGCAATTAATGCAAACCTTGTCATCCTTCTCCACCTCGCTTGTCTCTGCATGGACCAGTAATGAGTCTCCTTTAGACACAGAATGTGTGCACAGCTCTGACAAACCACCTCAGTATGCAAAAAAAGCTGAGGGGAACCACAGAAAACATGACCACAGTAGCAAAAAATGTCAGTCCTTTTTACATCCACCACTTTGTCTCTTGGAGCCAGTTTGCACTGAGGTGGAAGGATGTATGCTTCACTGTTGTTAAGTATTTGTCTCCAAGGGAAATATTTTCACTTTTGAGGAACAAACCAACAAAGTCAGAAGGGGAAAACCTGTTTTGTTTCATGGACTGCAGCTATTTTCCTCTTAAGATCTATCTTATGTCAGGTCAAAAAAATTACTGCCTGAAGTTTTGTGTTCAGGCAAGAAAACATTAGCCAGTAAACCATTTCTTAATCAATTCTAAAACAATGAAACAAAACAAACAAACAAAAAAAAAAAACAAAAACAAAACAAAAGCTAAAAGGGAGGCAAGCAAGCAAGTAAAGCAAGTACATCTTTTTTCTAAAATCATTAAATAACACAGTGATGGAGTTTCTGAACAACTTAGTTTTGAATTATCCATCTTTAAAACAAACTTGTTTCATAGACTAATCACATGCTTTATTCACTCTTGCACATCTCTTTTTATAGAACTCAATTTTGCAAATTACTCCACTGTGCAATTGACCTCACTTCTAGAAAACACTGTCTTTCTTAAATATTCTACCTTGGTCTTTTCAGTTTGAAGACATTATTCCCTATAATACCATCATTAACCACCTTAAATAGTTCCTCCAGCAATTTCATGTTATCAAGTATTTATAGACAGTTACCATCATCTTTATTTCTTGAAAGAGGTTCATATAGCTTCGTAGCTTCATAGATTATGAAGCCAGAAGGGACCATTGTGAACATCTCATCTGACCTCCCTCGTAACAGAAGTCATAGGACTTCCCTGAATTCATTCTCTTTGAATCTCTCTAGGAATATTTTTATTTAAACATTTCTAGCATTAGCGAATCTGCAAAAATCCTAAATTGCTCCACTGGCTAGTCACTCTTCCTGTGAAAATTATTGCTTCTTTCTGACTTCTGCAGCACTGGATCTAAGTACGCACAGTGTGTTTCCATCACACAGATAAGCAAATAGTTGTTAACATATGACATGAGGGGATAAATTCTCCCAGTTTTGACTTGTGGGTGCTTTGAAATCCAGCTTGGCAAGACAGTGTAATCTTTATGCAAAGGAAAAAGGGTATTCAGAGGGACTAGGCCCATTCTAAATCACAGAATCATCAAAGAACCCTTTGAGTTGGAGGGACCTTAAAGATCATCTAGTTCCAAGCCCCCTGCCATGGCAGGGACACCTTCCACTAGGTCTGCATGTCACTGATCCTGTGGCTTAATTCACCTCATTGATATTGTTGTGTTAAAGAAAATACCTTACTGATTTTGGGGTTCTTCTCTCACTGCACAAAGAGACAGAAGCACACAAGAATAAGCCATGAAAAGCAGTGCATTTCACCAGCCTAAGTAAGGCATTAAAGATTTACAATTTGGCCTTCTCAGCACTCCCATTCTAACTCTTCCAGCAAGTCACCCAGCCTCCTCTGCATCAGCTTACTTGTCTTCAGTCAAACTCACTAACCAGACAGATGTGACTCAAAGACAGAGTAATTCATACCTGTGAAGTATTTAGTGAACTCTTAGGAAGACATGTAATGCAGTGCTGATTGCAGAGAGTGAGTTTTCCTCTCTGGGTTCTCACGTTTGTAGAGACAATTTTCAACTGGCGTTTCTTGATTTCCTGTGTGTGAAAAGATCATAAAGCATCAAGAGTATATTCTATTTTTGTTCTTATTTCCAGCCCTTAACACTCATCCTAGAATTTGAGTACCTGCCTGCAATCATGTAGCATTACCTATTAAGAGGCATCTGAGTGCTGCAAGAATGGACTAAAAATGAAGATGACACTGCAGCTGTCACACACAATGGAACATTTTGAAGCTGTTTGTGCTTGTTTTATACAAGGTGAGATCAGGAATTTCATCCACTACAGAATATCAACTTGCTAAACACAAATCCTTCATAGCCAGAAAAGTCACTATCTCTGTGAAACTGTGATCTAAGCAAGCTGATATAAGTAGAATGGAAGTGAGCCTAATGAAGATACTGGTTCTCACATAGATGTATCTGTATAACAAATCAGAGCTGTTAGGAAGGGAATACTCAGTTTTGGAGCCAAATTCAACATTTCATTCTGTGTATGATTATGAGATATGAAAGAATTTGGGGTGTTAAAAGGAATATTCTGGAATGAAACAAACTCATTTCTCCTACTTGAAAACTTTGGATCCATTGCCTAAGAAGGCTGCATGCTGAGGAAAAAAATAATACAAGTTTCTAGATGAATATATATTAAAATTACTTTTTTTTTTTTTTCAAAAAAAATCCCCACGCATTTAGAATTAAAAGTTCTCAGCTCCTTTCAAAGAATAACTAGGGATGTGATTCATGTGCCTCAATCTAACCTTCTCAGTCTGGATCTGAGATGGTCATTATCAGTTTCTTGAGATTAATAAGGCAAATGGATGACCAATAGGCAATGGGTGATCCAAATCTGGATACCATTAATTCCATTGTAAGAGAGAGACAATAGATGTACTGCTACTGGTCATCCCTCTTTCTCTTGACTGACTATAGACAGAGTTTCAAACTAGTTCAGACATAGACATTAAATTTTAACATATCTAGGGTTAGAAGAGATGAAACCCAGCACTAAACTCTTTTAAATAATCTTTATGCAGGAATGAAATAAGAGCTCCCCAAATCAGAAGAAATTAAAGACAAAACCTGCTCTGTTCCATTAAGTCTCTTAACTTCATACTACTAGTCTGAGGCGGGGGGGTGGGGAAGGCAAAAAAAAAAAAAAAAAAGGTGATTAGAAAAGGACCTTGTGTTTTTTCAGTTATATTGATTGGATTGCATATAAAAAGACTGTGCAGGACATAGTTATTCTAAAATTTACCATATAATGAAGAAATCCCTTTTTTTTTTTTCTTGTGATGAATCAGTGCACATCACAAGAGGTTTGCAGCAAAAAAAGAAGAAATGTATGAACAAATCATCCAGCTATCAGTTCCTAGCCATATATTAACAATTAAAAGATAAGGTTATTATCTTAGGGAGAAATTCAGACCATTTTCTTCATAAATCAGCATTGTCTAGGACATTGCTTACACAAAACCCCGCGATTTGTAATGTTGTTCAAGGCGATATTTCAGCATCTTCCTAGAGATTCAGATTACAACTTCTTCACTTTTAATACTTGTAATAGAGTCTCATGGAAGGTACTTCACAGAAGGAACCGGAAATTATATGCCAGAGCCACAGAGAGTTACTTTGGATTGTATGGACCTGTTGAGTTTTATTTGAAAACCCAGCACTTCTGTGAAGAACCCTGGGTTTCAAAGATTGTTGAATTATTTCCAGATGAGGAGCAGTAAAAGATTACCTTTGTTTATATCCTGAAACACTGTCTTTAAACAGAAGTTACTGATTTTACAGATGAACATAGGGAAGTAAAAGTTTGTGTCTATATATATATATTTATCTTCCCTGGCAGACAGATATTGGGCATCTTAAATGCTATGAATATGAATCTAACTGTAGACAAATCTTCAGTTCCCTCTCCAAAGCCACAAAATCAAGCTCAAGACTATAAATGTCATTTTTGGTGTCAAGTGAACTTTACCAAGCTCCTTTGAAAGACATAACCTTACCCTTTCTTATTTGTTATTTTTCTTTTTTTTTTTCCTGTGAAATAGAAACAATCAAATTTGCCTACTTCAAGCTCTGTTGACAGACGCTGAGGTAGATAGATATTGCACCCTCTTGCACTCTCTCACAATTAAGAAAACATTTAATTTAACGATTTTATATACAGTGCCCTTTTTTTTTTTTTTTTTTTTTTTTTTTTTTTTTTTTTTGCTTTAGGGCCATTGAGAGTGTGGCAATTAAGATTATATCCAAATCTCACAAATCTCACACATTGTCTGCTACTGTACCAAGTGCAAAGAATATTTTTATATGTTCTTCATCCCAGCCAAGTGGATTTTGCCAGGACCTCAGGGGCAGGAAATTCCAGATAATATTTACAGCAAAGAATATGTGTAAGGGGGAAGGCATCACGAGGGATAGACTATATTTATTCAAGCTCTAGCCCATTTTAATTTCCAGGATTTTGTCTACATGCTTTACTGATCCTGTGCTCAAAAATTAGACTTCTGTCTTTAAGTCTTATACTCCTGCTTTGGCTTTGAAGCTGTTACAAAGCTGGCAGCTTGAACGTGGCACAGCCATGCGGGCATATTTTAAAGTGTCAGAACTAATACTAAGCCTTTCACAGTTGCAAAAGAAATGTAATTTGCTTTGAGGGCTGGACTTATTATTGAGAAATATTGTTATAATCCAAATTTTTAATTAAATCTCTCTCCCTTCTTCTTTCCTTCTTCTGCTCTCTCTCTTTCCTTTAGACTTCAACATACATGAAGTCATAGATGATCATACTCACAGGTACAAGTACCTTGTTCTTTTTCACTTCCAGTCCCTCTTATACCAAAAAAGAATTGAGCCTTGGGGTATCATATGGAATTAATCTTGATTTGAGATGATGTTATGATGCTAAAAAAACCCCATAGAAATCCTGAAATCTTTTAGATAATGTTTTTTGCTAGCTTTTCAAAAAATGGCCTACTTAATGCTTAAGCAGAAGCCAGGTTGTGCTAAAACACAACAACCTGATTTATTGGAGTGTATTGTCCTCATCCAATAGTTTTAATACATGAAGCTTTGAATTTTGCATAAAGCAAAATATTCATTAAACATGCTGTGCCACATCCTTGTGGGGTCAGAAAATGAGACAAAATAACATTAGTTTAAAATGCTCATAGACAATGAAGGATGAGAGAGGGAGGAAAAGATAAAGAAACATTTTCCTGTAATCAAAATAATGTGTTTTTTTTAGAATTCTGGTTCTGTGATGCGTCCTTTCACTTCTGTATTTTAGGATCCTAAGCAGGATCCTTACTTGAGTTAAAAGAAATGTGGCAAATTTCTTCCTCTAGTCTTACAGAACACAAAGTTCAGTGCTGCCCCAACACAGTTACTGTATAACATAGAGTCACAGAATCATAGAATAATTTGTAAGGGACCTTTGAAAGCCATTTGTTCAATCCACTTGGAGTGAACATATATACAACACACACATATATAAACATATTTCTTCATAGTCCCTTGGTTTGTTGATACTAAACTACATTTTTTTTGAGAATAACATTTGGAACAAAGTTGGACTTTTGCCTGTTATCATGGAGAAGAGATACACAAGTAGAAATACTCTTTGATCTAACATATATTTTGACTGCCAAAATAAGAAGTGTGTCTTTTCTCTGATTTGTGAAATAACCCAGTGACTACTGAATCCCTTAGAAGGCAAAGTGAAGCATTAGTCCTGAGCACATTACTACTTTATCATCATTGTTCTTGCTTTAATTTCAAAAAATAGATTGCTCAAGTCTACAGGTAAGGCTGGACATCACTATTGTTTGAAGTAACCACTCACATAAATAAATACATGAGCAATTTTCCAAGGTGAAAGAGTAGGGTAAATGTCTTGAAGCTTTATTTTCTCTAAAAGTTATATTAATTCTTCTTAGTATGATTATATTGTATTAACTAAACTGAGCTGCTGTTCCTTTGTTTTAATATCTAGTCTTTGTTATTAATAAGAATGGAAAGTAAAAAAAAAAAAAAAAAGAAAAAAGCTAGGTGTAAAAAAAGCTAGGTGTTTTAATTCTGTCTCAAGTCTTCAAAATTATATTACTAGTTTTATAAATTACAGATTTGTATTAATCATACAGTTACCACTCATTAATCAAATTCATATTTTAAAGCCATGGAAATAGGTTTTTTTCAAGTGTAAATTTAATTCTTAGAGAAAAGCAGAAGCACTGAAAAGAAAACCCTGAATCAGTTTGTCTGTAGATAATAGCAGTAAGAAAAACATCTTCTTATTAGCAGCATCTATCTTGGCAAAGTTTAATAACAAATTTAGTGTCCATAGATGCTGACAGTTTATAGTTTGTTAATGAGAGAAGAAATTATAATTTATCTGTATTTCAAGTTGTCATCAGGTATCTTCTTGAACGATCAATGCATTTTAATACTCATTCACAGGGAGAAATGCATTTGTCTTCCAAGGATATGAAAATTAGCTAAGAAATCTGTGAGATAAGCTTTTACTGTGGTTTCTATACGTTTTGTTATTACTTTCCCTACTTATGTACACACATATATAGATAAAAATAAAAATTCTTTATGTATGATCATACATACATATACATACATACATACACACATATTTATGTATGTATATATGTATTTAGATAGAGATGAATGGAGCAGATCTGGGTCAACAAGTGTTACAATCTCAGCATTGCTCAGAATGAATCTCCCATAATTAATATTATAAATTTAATTATGCTTTTCTTGTTTCTATTTCCATGCACAACAGCACGTGTACATGTGTGTATAAAAAAGAATTTGCTTGCACCTGTCTGTTCTATTTTGCTTGCAGTTGAATTGGATGGGTCCCAGAGTATAAAGAGCAGTTACTAATCCAGGAACCATCCATGGCCCATGGAGCTGTTAAACATCAACTGGATTATCTTGAAAAACCTAAAGAGAAAAAATGTTCTT
The DNA here is from genome assembly GCF_015832195.1 of Motacilla alba alba. Lineage (NCBI taxonomy): Eukaryota > Metazoa > Chordata > Aves > Passeriformes > Motacillidae > Motacilla > Motacilla alba. The sequence goes on along the minus strand of NC_052046.1, from coordinate 5,598,015 downwards.
TGGTTTCTATGCAGACAAGAGCTTATTCTTTGTCTTTTGCTTTTTTGTTTGGCTTTTTTTTAATAAATTCTCCCAGTTTTTCATTGGTTTTCAAGTTCCACTTCCTATCCTGTCCTATTCTGTCTATACTGCCTGCGTTTTGCAGTATAGACAAAGTATAGACATGGGCAAATTTTAGCCAATGCTATGACAAAACATACCTCAATAATCATGCTCCTGTTTACCCAAAAGCACCACATTTCTCATGTGATACACTTAGGATACTTTCCTCTTTTATCCATACCTATGTACCCTAGCCATATATCTTTTTTTTGTATTGAGGTTACAATATTAGGATTTTAATGTGCATACAACACTGCATAGAGGTTGTTTTTAAAAAAATGGAAAAATCAAGATATATCCACATTCCTAAACTCAGTTGGAGATTTATATCTGAAATCAATGTGTAAAATTTAAATTGTGCAGTAGCAGTAATAATTATTATTCCAAATTGCACCATTTTGCTTGAGGAAGATTTGGGTTTGCCACTCACTCTTTTTAGCAAAGCATGCTCTGACCTTGACTTTCAAACTATTGTTAAAGAGATTCTTTCTAAGCTTTTGTAAAGATCTCTCCTTTAGAAGGTCTAACACAAATATTTAGTGATTTTTTGAGGGCTGAAAATATAAACAAGGGCATTTTCACATTTTAACAGATACAGTTGAGATAAGCAAGGCTTGGAAATAGCTTTTGCACAAATATAAGTGTTTCGCCTCTTCCCATCCCTGTCCCATTTGAGAATAAGTAGCAACAAAAAATGTTTCTTAACACCCAATGGTGTACTTAGTGCTGGCAGAAGTATGTGTCTTCTATGGATTTATGGTGAGAAATGTCAATATCAAAGTGTTTGTGACCGCTCTTATCTCTGCTCTGTTGGGCTTCACGTGTATTAAAGCTGAAAGCCAGCTTGCTTTTTCTTATTTTATGTCTGTTTTTTTTTTGTTTTTTTTTGCAGCTCAGACTATTCAACCATCACAACAAGGTCGCACGAACACATGGTGGATGTTGCAAGTGGAATCATAAGAGTTTGGTCATTTACCTGAAATGAACCACACATGGGTGTTGATTATTTAAATATTCATATCGACAATACAAAACATGAGAGTTGAAGGACTGGTTCAGATGAGGGATTTGCCTCACCTCTATTGCTTCTCTAATTGTGACCATAAAAGTTGCCTAGGGAGGTGCAAAAGTACAAGCAATTTTAAAATTTAACTGCACGGAAGTTGCTACTACCCTGAGAAATATTTATGCGTGGGGTTCATCATTTATAAAGGTTATACTTAGCCTGCATGCTAGGCTGTCATTCACTGTCTTATCATTGACTGCCTCATTGTCAACATTTTATGAAAAATGAAATCAATTAATCAAAATTGAAATGTCTTCAAAAACATTATTGGACAATGTCACCAATAGATCAGATATTTTGCAGGCCCTTAGAAATAAAACAGATTCTTATCATGTAACTTCAGGAGTGCAAAGTCAAAACCTGCCATCCAACACCAGAGCTGTGGTAATTATTCAGGAATCCCACATTGTCTTTGCCAGCATAAATGTGTCTGACTGCTTCTCTATGCACACACAGAAGTCCATAAGTGCCAGAAACAGCAGCTTTGGGTGAATGTGAACTTGGAAGGGGTGACATCCATGTTGTTCTGTGTTGTCACCATGCACTGATCACAACAATAACAGTAATGTCCACCTCTACAGCCTTTTTGTTCAAGGACTTTAATTTGCTAACCTGTACAACAGCTCTGTGAGGTTGGCTAGGTAAGAACAAGTTTAGATCAAGTTTTCTCACCTTTATTGTTCTCACTCTTCCTCTGTCTCCATCTCTTGTGCTTAGTTCAAAGCATGGTTCTCCACCAGTTACGCTGGCTAAGCAGTATTTCATCACACAGTTATTCATTTTAGGGGAATGTCAATAATATCTGTGCAGGGCAGCCACCGAACTTCTATTTTGAAGGGGCAAACTGTCTTCCCTAACAGAGAAACCTCGCTTAGGGTCTCTGAGCTCCTGAGCCCCACCAGCAAGCACAGGTATAACATCTAACCTCTGATGTTGTATTACTTAGCCAAAGGCCTTGTTTACTTTTATACTGTTTGTAGGTCTGCCTGGGAACACTCTGTAATACCAAAATATAGAAAATTAAAATAATGCTGTGGAATTGATATAATTGTCAGTTCTTAAAAACACTTTTCAGTGCAATCCGCAGTAAACTATTAAGCAAAGCAACAGAGCCATTTCTATAAGATGAGTGTGATATTTCCAAACCTACTCTGTAGTTATGCAACAAATAAAATAGGGACTGATTTTTTGCAGTGCAGTTACTGTATCCCACTCATTAGCACAACTTTGTCTCCCATAGTACATTACATGCACTGACTTCCTAGCTTCCTCCTCTCCATCTTCCTTAATTCAGGACAAGGATGTGGTCATCCCTGATAGCAGCACAGTTTTATAGATTCCTAAGTCTGAAAAAGATAATTTTATTATTTATTATCAGCCAGTTAGGATGTCATTCAGGTGAGCACATTCTGGGATAGTACTTGATAGAGAGTCTCACCCTCAGAAAATATGTAGGAAAATGAAAACAAAAAGTAAATTTCTGCAAAATCCCATTTGTAATCTGTACTGCTAGAATAAAATGCAATTCAATTACTTATAAAGTGATTGAAGAACAAATTGACATATCTTTCCCCCAACTCTTCTATTTTTTCCCCACTGACAATGTAAAGAGACAAAATTTGGTATTTTTGGTCTGTGTACCAAAAATAGTTTCCCTTCAGATCATTTAGGGAGAGGAGTCTGTATTGCCATGCCATGGAGACTTTTCCACAACAAACAGTTCTGCCATGGTTTTAGTTTTCACGAATAGCAGCAGCCTGGAAATCTGCAGTCATGAAGTCCCTCCCACAGTTTGGTAGTCTTCCCACAGCTACCAAACACAGGTAATCTCAGTTTACTGGGGTGCAATTTTAAGGATGAGCTGCTTTAGTGCAGAAAAAATAAATCTTCATCCATTTCCAGGAACAGAGGTTTTCTTTTTCTTTTTTGGGGGCAAAGGGTCTTCATCACTCTTATCTGCCTCTGTTCATGCTTCTCATTAGATCACAATTTCAATATCTGTTTGTTTCAGCACAGTGCCTTCGCTCATGTCTACAGTTTTAACACTCCATCCCCCCATGCTTTCATGAGTTAGTGTATCATAGTCCATTACCATGGAATTTCAGTTCAAAACTAAAACTGCATCTTTTCATTTTCTTCCCATCTGGCATTTGACTTTTCTTCACTGACCTCAGTGTCTCTATGCTGTTTCCTTTACATGTCTTTACCCTTTTTTCTTACTCAAGAGAGGATTGATGTCTGAAAGTTTCATCTGTGCACTGAAAAAGTTGATTTCTCTCCTGGGCCCGCAGATGGTCATGTGATCTCTGCTGAGCCCAGCCCAACCTCCTGTCAATAGTATTGGGGGGCTCTTTCATTGCAAAAAACAGGAAATAAACAGAGAACTTTCCCCTGTTTTCTCCTCTCTTAAATACGGTTTATAGAGGCGTGTCCAGCTTCTCTAATTGGTTCTGTCAAGCACGAAGGAAGTTGCAATATTTCTACACAGATGATAATTTCTGTAGTTGACCTTTTTTCCATACCAAAAATTAAATTAAGGCTTACTCAGGACAGAGACCCACCTGCACCACTGCATCCAGCTCTGGAGCCAATGAACATATGAACATGGACCTTTTCATGGAACAAATCCAGACCTGAATCATGGACCTGAACAGGGAGCAAAACCAGAGGAGGCCATGAAAAGGCTCAGAGGATTGGAGCGCCTCCGCTATGGAGACAGGCTAAGAGAGCTGGAATTGTTCAGCCTGGAGAAGGCTCTGGGGAGACCTTGTAACACTGAGAACCTAAACAGAACCTTCAAGGGAGCTGGAGAGAGACTCTGGTCAAGATCATGGAGTGATAGCAAGGAGAAATGGCTTCAAACTCACTTCAAATGGCTTCAAAGAGAAAAGCTTTTCATTAGATATTAAGAAGAAATTCTTTACTGTGAGGGTGGTGAAATAATAGAACAGTTTGGCCAGAAACATTTTGGATGCCCCATTAGAACAGTCTTTGGTGGATGTGGCAACAGAAAGGAATTCAGATTTCTAAGGCTCTTGTGTTGCAGTTTCTGAGCTACCTATTTATATTGTACGTAATTTTGGTGGTTCTGGTGAGTGGGCAGGCAAAGTTGTGTCTTATGTTCCTGTAAGGTAGCTCTCTCTCAATAAGTTACATTGAGTTAAATTCTGCAATGTCAGAAAAAAAAAAAAAAAAAAGCAAACAAAAAAAAACCAAACAAACACAACAAAAACCCTTATTTGACAGTTTTCCCACAAAACACCATCCCTTGAAATACTTCTTTCTTTCTCTCAAGAATAAGGGAAATAAAGGTAGGTCAGATCCACCCGCACAGTTATTTGTAGAAAGTTATGGTTTCTGCTGAGTGACTATTCTATGGTTATTTAACAATACATTTGTCCTTTGAGCACTGATGGCATTAGTACACCAAACTAAGAAAATGTAAAGGATGAATTTGTATTTGAAAGGTGTTATGATATGAAGATCAAAAGCTAAGAAATAAATACCAGATTATTATTATTATGACTCATGGTATTCCTCACAACATTGAGTCATACTCTCTTTCCTATACAATTAAATGACAAAACTAGACAGATGATGAAGTGCTAAAAGGAAATAAAAAAAAACAAACAAACAACCAAAAAAAACCAAAAGACAAAAACAGCAAACAAACAAAAAAAAAAAGGAAAACAAAATTGAAACATAAAAAGCTATTGCCAAACAAACATAATCATGGGTCTTGCAGTATTTTATGTTTTGGTGGACAATCACAAAATTAGAGCATTTATAAATAAATTAGATTAGATAGAACATCTATATACCTCCAGAATCTAGATGGTTCTCCTTTCTTTTTATTCCCATTTCCCTTCCCTCCCATTTCCCTTCCATTTCCCTTCCCTTCCCTTCCCTTCCCTTCCCTTCCCTTCCCTTCCCTTCCCTTCCCTTCCCTTCCCTTCCCTTCCCTTCCCTTCCCTTCCCTTCCCTTCCCTTCCCTTCCCTTCCCTTTCCCAGTAGTATGTGTGTCAAAGAAAGTGTATCTCACCTTTCTCACCCTTTGCATACACACATACACACAACTTACACACACACATAAATAAATAGAATTGCTTATATAAAAAGTGTTCAAGGAAAAGGTTGTGCTTGCCTGAAGCAGAGGCCAGATGCTTTGACTTCCAGCTTTCTTCCATCAAAGCTGTGCAGTTTCGAAATTAAAATCTGCAGCAATAATGAAACATATTAAAATGCATGCAAAGTCTTGAGGGCTTATAATATGCTAAAAACTGGCAATGCATGTTTACATCCATATATCAACTTGGATGTGCTGAAAAGATTTAAAGTGTAAAATATGCAAATATGTGTCATATTGTCACACTTGGTCTCCCTAATGGAACTCCCTTTCATCTCAACTCTCCTTAATTTCATGAATATTGCATGCCCCTCACACCTTTTACTCCTGCTGTTGCTAGGCTGAGAAGATTATGAAAATATGTTAATAGTAACTTTCATCAAATAAAAGTTGCAATATTGAAAATAATAAAAAAGTATCCTAAAATACAAATGGTTGAGTTTTTTTAGCTAATTTTTCCCCACTGGAAGCTCAGATAACTACCAGCCAATTAAATTAATAGGGAAATAGTGGGGAAAGTATAAAAATCTATGTATGTAAATTAATGAATTCAACAAATATTTGTGTGCATATGTGTGTGCATGTGCATGTAAACATGACAAACATCTTGAGAAGTCTTTCTAGACAAAGAACCTCTGAAGAATTTTGGCATTGTGACACTTTTGTTTAAGCACCAGAACCTTTTCTTATTTTTTTTTTTTAATTTACAAGGACTGCTAAGCAAGTTTAAGTAGTTTTACTTTTTCCCTTACAATCATTATATCACATAATTTTTTTCAAGTTTTCAGAAACCAGCACTTCTTTAACAAACAGATGGATCTTTGGAGATGGATCTTTGGGACCAAAAATTTGAGCTAAAACACTGTTGTCTTTTTTTTTTGTCTTTTTTTTTTTTAAATAATAGCTCATTTATGTATTTATAAAATGCATGTATTGTTTGGTAAATTGTTAATTGATAATTGTTACTTGACATTCAAGAGGAGAGGAGAGGAGAGGAGAGGAGAGGAGAGGAGAGGAGAGGAGAGGAGAGGAGAGGAGAGGAGAGGAGAGGAGAGGAGAGGAGAGGAGAGGAGAGGAGAGGAGAGGAGAGGAGAGGAGAGGAGAGGAGAGGTCAAAACCTCACAGTTGACATAGACATGGTACAGGCAATGATTAAGCATCATTTTAACAAAGTCAGAGGCTTAAAAGATTATTGGCTTTCTGGGCTGCGAGTGAGCAATGTCAGTTCACGTCAAGCTTCTTGTCAACCAACACCTCCAAGTGCCTTCTACTCAGAGCTGCTCTCAATACATTATTCAAAGAAGAAATTGCAGCTCCTCCTCAGTTCATGTGTCAAGATATTAGGCTGGTGAGAATTTTGACAGAAAAACAGGTAGAAGTTGGATTGTTTCAAACACCTTTCAGAAACCTCTCTGCACTTCATCACTGCGCTACCATGGTTGCTGTCGACAGATGGCATGGTGAAACCTCTCTGTAATAATCATATAACTTTCTAAAACTGTTCCTTTTATTATCTGTCCTAAGCTCATCTATTTTTAACTACTGAGATTTATTATAAATGGAATAGCAGAGCTTATAAGGTCGGGTAACCCTTGATTACAGCTACTGTAAATCAACCTAGATTCATTTTAATGAGACACTTTTTTTTTTAAATTTTTATTTTAAAGAGTTTTCAAAGAACAAACTTTTCCTTGATTGTGTGTGATCATTTTTCAGTCTTTTCCCCACAAATGTAATCCATGAACTTTCACATCTTATTTCCAGAAAGTTTGAAAATTTTAAATTTTTTTCTTTTTTTTCTTTTTTTTCTGAACCATTGGAAATCTAAATAGACCTGTTGGTGTTTGAAATTTCTTAAAATTTAAAATTTTGGGATATGCAGGTTGGGTTACATAAATAAAGCCATATGAATTAGAAAATTAAAGCATTGTAAACACTTCTGCTGCGATTTAAAGGGTTTTTACTCTGCATACTCTGCATTAATGAATAACAATCCCGATGGGTTGGACATCTCAAACTAGTTGAACTGGAAGTTCTCAAAGCACAGATTCTCAGAGAGGGTATTGACCAAGCACTACCTATAACTCACTCTGACAACAGATCAGAGGTTCAGACTGACATTATGTCTGTTCCTAAATTCCCTGGAAAAGTCCATCACCTGTTTTCCAGCAGGGATCTTGGTGAAACCATGACTACTGGAGTTTCAAAACTGGACACAGGCTTAGCACCAGGGTTTCCCATTCAGACAGAGTTTTAATTAGTTATTAATAGGACTAGGTCTGCTTGCTCAAGCTGTCTTTGGTCCAGTGTATGATACAGTTTTGGTTAAAAATGAGCCTGTGCCAGCAGAAGGGATGAAGATCAGCCTTTCTTCACTGATGTACCATTTTGCTTCCACTCTTTTTAGAGTTCTCGTTTCTGGACTGAATCTCCCTGGGTTTCTGCAGCCCATTTCTGATATTCTAGTTGAATGAAAACCACTGACAGAGTAAGGAAAAAGTGCCTACCTCTCTCTCCCCATTAATGCTGTCTTCTGTTTATCTGTATGCAGAAAACTCGACATTTGAAAATATGTGTGATTAGATGGAATGTGTATTCCTTTAAGAGACTTTATTTCTTAGCAAGGCTTCTGAAGAGTCTATTTCTTTTAATTTTTCATAAAGTGTAGCTTATGAAAAATTTAAATGAAATCATTTAGTAGTGATTGCTCCATAAACACAACATGAACTCCTTTAAAATTCCAATTATATAGGAGCTCACCTTTTTAAGTGGTTTTGAATGGAAATAGTGAAGTGCAACTACATTCTTTTCAGATGGATGGGGTGTGAAACCAAGGGCTTGACAAATTTCAACCATTAGAAATCTGTGGTTTCCCCCACACACCTCATGCAAATACAACATGTACAGCCAGATGATTTGGCTAAATTCCAAAAGGAATGATTACATTCTATCTATTTAAAGTGCTCCCATCACTTTCACTCACAGGCAACATTCTTCTTCCTTTCCTCCCCTCTGATGATGACATCTTTCACCATGGAATTAGTGGTATTTGGCCGGTTGTTAAATAAGAATAGCCCTGCATTTGCACACTTACAGGAGACAATGGGAGAGAAGCTAGAAGGTGACAACTTCACAGACTGCTGACAGACAGATATTAAGTTATGGCATCCTGGTCAGTGTGAGAGGTATGTAGAGAGCACAGCAAGATGGCTCCACCTAAGTCAATAAAGTTCTGTTAATTTGCACCCTTTGGAGGATTAAATCTAAAAGATTCAAAAAAAACCAAGCCTGATCCTGACCCTTGTGAAACATAAAATGAGATTAAATCTTTCAAGGTAGACCAGCTTAACACATGGCAAATATGACCAAAAGCAAAATATTTTACTTCACTGCCTTCAGGAAGAAGGCTCTTGTATTTAACTTCAGGCATATACTCTGTTTTTTTGTGAAAAGGGTAACTTGCTGGAACAGAGAAGTTAATTTCAATTTTTGTGTGAGAGCTAAACTCATTCTAATAGTATTGAACATCTCAAAAAAGAAGTTATGTGCTTTTAAACACAAACTTGCAGCAAAGTTTCAGCATAAATTTTTCTTAATTTGAGCACAAATTCATGCTTTCTATTGGTCTGACAGTGTACTCAGCAGCACACCCTTTATCATGCTTTTTGAGTACATTTGCTGTTCCTGAGAATAATTGCCCTTTTACTAACGTATATATAAAGAGAAAATGCTTGTCAGAGTTTTTGTGCTAAAGCAAACAAAAAGTAGATAGATAATGTTTTCTCAGATTTAGAAAACATACTGGCAAACACATTTTTCCATTATTCAACAAGCCTTATTTTTAACATATATTTCTCTCTGTAGCATAAGCGTGTTACCCCTTGCTCCTCATTGACTAGGGAGGATAATTCATTCTTTCTCCTTTTACAATGTCCTTTTACATATTTGTGGGCAGATATTTTATGTTTCTCCTCAATCTCCTTTTTGCCAGACTGAACATGGCCACCTCTGTTAACCTTTCCTCAAACTGGAGGCATTATTTTTCAGTCCTTTTTATTATTCTCTTTCTCTTCTCAGAATCCATTCCAATCAGTCTTTTCTTTTTGAAATATAGTGCATAATGCTCCATTGTGGCATTGGTTTCCTAGAAAATAAAGAGGGAGAAAGAAAGAGAGAAAGAGGAACATGTCAACATTTGCGAGTTCAAAAGTGAAGTTCATTGCAACTTAGATGCATGTGCTCAACATGCCTGAAAAGTTTCAGGACTTAACTTTTATGAAAATTGTATGGATGTGATTGAAATCAGTGTGGCGATAATCAAATGATTAAAAATATGCAGATAGTTTCATCTATGTAACTTTTCTTTTTTTTCCCACTACCGAGTCTCTACAATGCCTCCAATAACGCATATGAGGTTTTGATCTTGCAAAGCCTAATATAAATGACCAATTAACCATGCTCGTCTTCCTGGGCCTTTCATCCACCATGTGAGAAAGGCTATGAATGTTCCTGGACCAATATAAGATGCAAGACAATCCTGTAATGGGAGTATTATTTTCCTAGGATCCTCTTGCTGATTTTTTGCCATAGTGCTCCATGAGTAGCATTCGCTGAACATGTCTTTACAAAGTGTAGCTAAGGCTTTTACCTCTATTTATCTTTAAATACTTATTTTTGCTTATTTAATGTTGTTCCTTCACATATGCATTTTTGCTCCAGATTCTTGGAAGATATTAATTACCTCTAGAGAAAGTTAATGCATTCTGTTCCCCAAGTTGCTAGCCAAAGCCCAGGACCTCAGGGAAGTCGCCTGTGAACTTCACACTGTTTGACAGCAAGTGTCAGACACAGTCAAGTTGGGTCCACAATTCCAGGCACAGATTAGATAATTGTCTGGGCAAATGTCAAACAATAACTGTGTGTGTACATAATTATCCAGTCTGCACGTGTAACCCTCTTAATGCTTGCAAATTAGGCATGCAACTTCATCTACAAGTTACTTGAATGTGTTTTCACACTCATCTAACTAAAAAGTCAGGCACACAAACTGTAATAATTATGCCATTGCTATGATTCTCCTCTCGCTTGTGAGAGTCTAGATTGCACATTTTCATTCAATGACAATTCTCACAAACTGTATAAAACTCTTTTGAGTAGAATCAGGTGCTCGGTTTTTTAGTTTCAATCTCTGAATTTTAGATGCACTATGGAAATAGCAAGTGGAATCCTGTTTAAAATGTGATTGAAACCATCACCTGTTAAGCTATTTGTTTCTTTCTGCATTGTCTGGCTTAAGCCAGAAGAAAATTAAAATATATATTTATGCTATGTGCTGAGCTTTAAGTTATTAAGCCCCCAAATCAATGTATTCATACTTTTTCTTTACTTTCTGTAATCCTCTCTGCTGGACCTAGGAAAATAGACTAAAACATTTCAGCTTCTGTTTACACTTGTAATCCCCTTCTCATTCTCATTCAGAACACTCATAGACATGCTGATGGAAAGCCCATTGAAATCCACAGAAAAGATTTCCTTTGACACCAGTGATCACTGGATCAGGACATAAGTTGCCCAGACCGCCAGGGATTCATTCTGCTCCTTTTTCTGAGAGACAGAAAAAATAATTTTGTATTTGTTTATGGGGCAGAGAAGAGCATTCCAATGCATTTGAAGTATAATGCTGATTGACATAGTACTGAAGAAGCCAACTTTGCTGGCCTGGAGTCCCACTGACGTGCTTCCTCCAAATCCCACATTATACTGTCCTTTCCAAGTTCATTTGGACTTTCTCACGAGTTCTCAAAAATGAATGCAAAATGCTCCCTCACACTTCTCCTGGCAGACTCTTTAAGAGTATAGATTAAACTTCATCAGCCTTTGCTGATTTGACAATGTTCAGGTTATCCCACATTCTTTAACCTGGTCTATCCTAATTCTACCTCATGGTCTCTTTCTCCCTTTGTTAACTATCATTGCCTTTTCACTGTCAGCTCAAGCATCAAACCCATCAAGCTTTTCAGAATTCCCCTTACCATCTAATATTTGCTTGTTCCCCTTCTGCTAAGTAGCAGACCTAACATTTTCTTTTGTCCACGCTTCACTTCTTAGACTCTTGGAGAACTTTTTCTTGATCCATTTTACTTCCTTTGCTAATAGCACCTCATTTTGTGACTTTGACTTTCTGACTTCTGCTCTTACATGTCCTTACTTTTCTCCTGTAAGGGACCCTGTGTCAGAGACTGTGAACCAATTTCCACTGTGCTGTTTCACATTTGAATGGAATGTTAAATATTTAAACAGCAAAGTTCTTCTTGTGGTTGTTAAATCAGTATTAAGTGATAGTCAGAGTCAGTATTCAGGGAATAGAACGGTCCTCTGATTCACAGTCTCAAGTAAATTGCACTGGGGCCAAAAAACTTTTAAAAAAGGAGATATTATATTTAATTGAAGATTTTCATACTTTTTTTCCTCTATAGGCAGCTTTAGTGTCAGTTTTCTTCTGTTCTTTAAAAAGTAAATAAATAGTTTCAGGTTATTTTTTATTAAAATAATGTTACTTAACACATGAAGAAATAAATTTATATTTTTTTTGTTTTTCAAAATTTTCAATTAGATTTTTTTTTTCTTCTCCTATTGAGATTCTGGAGCATTCAAAAATTGATAAGAAATATAATTTGGAAATATTTTGACTGGGAAAAAAAAATTGGTTTCCATTTCAGGATAAGAGAAAAAATATTATGGGCTCTTTTTAGTAGCTAGACTGTTCTATTTAAAATTACTGGGGGTTTTTGTTTGTTTGTTTTTGTTTTTTTCTCCCCACATAACAGTATTTAAATGAAAATATGTTTTCCCTACAAAAATTAAAAAAAAAAAATCAGAATGACAAAAATGCAAACCCCCTCAAAAGCATAAAAAACACCCAGATTCCCAGGGAAATAAATAATACCTCTCCCTTCCCACACTTGCCAACAGAGATAGACACTGTAGAGAAAATCTTTGAGTACAAGGCCCTGTGGCTGCACTTCCAGGAATGTAAAGTTCTCCTTGGGCTGCATGGGCATTTACCTAACAGAAACCAAAATGTTTCCTTCCACCACTCTGGATCTGAAGTTTTTAAAGATGTTTCTGATGCAAGACCAGCAGATGAAACCTGTGTTTTATTCACTGCCTCAAATAAGGCATCCACTGTCACATATGGATTGGTGTGCACATTCCAGCAGATTTGTGATGAAGTTTAAATGCCTAAGTCTATAAATACATGACTAACTGTCTAAAAGTGTCTGAGCAGGTTAAGTATGCAATTTCTTTTAAAAGAAGTTCATCTAAAAATCTCACAAAGCTTCTAATGGATTTTTTATCAATATGATACCAATTATATTTACATTATGATACAGAGTAAAAGGGGGTAATTTGTCTCTTGGGAAGGCTGAGGAGAGAATGTAGCATCCCAAAAGGTATTTACAAGAGAATAAAGTGGATAACAGCCTTTATTCACACACTTAAAAGTCAGAATTTGCTGCTTGTTCTCAAATAATTTCCAATTTTGAAGTTAACAATTACTCACATAACAATCCTCTATCTTCACTATCAAATGGTCTTTGTCATGTTCATCTCTGGATAGAAATCTATTGATCTTGGCTTCATAAACTAAATTGGTTTTTCTTCTACATCCAAAGCCGGGCGGAGCTTCGTATTGAAGAGAAGAAGGAAACATCTTCCAAGAAAAGAATGACAGCATTCCAGATGCTGCAGCAGTTTTTTATTGTGCTCTCTTTTTCTTTTCATTTAGTATTCCTCTCTCTAGATCTATTTTTACTTTGTTTCCCCTTCTCTCCCAGACAGTAAAGGAATTGACGAGACTGAGAATTTACCCTCAGCAATGGTTACAGTTCTGCTGTGCTTGTCAGAATCTGTATGGACACTGATTACTGCCAGAGGGGTTTTAGGTGGATTTTTTTTTTTTTTTTGTATCATTTACTGGTGATCAAACTCTGTAAAGGTAAAGGTCATATTCTACTTGCAAAGTTAAAGAAACAGATTTTGAACAAAATATTTACAATATTTGTTGGGTTTTTTTTCCGTTACAGATAAGCAAGAGGTGGAGGAACAAACAAAGAGATGACCTGGATGTCATTAAAGAAAAAGAAAACTCAGAGAAACAAGGGAAGTTCTGGAAGTTCCAAGAATTAAAGGGAAATATTTGCTGCTTCCAGGAAAAAGAATTACTGTATTTAACTTTCTGGGTTTTTTTTCCATTTGATGCTATTCTTGATTTTTTCAGATGGGAGTAAAATGACACAGTTCCATTCTGTAAAGCTTCTATTTATTACAAAAATCTGTATGGAGTTAATTAATTAAACTAACAATAATATATCAACAAAATTGAATCTGGCACTGCTTATCATTGAAAAAAAAGCACAGAGGTGGAACTAAGAAGATTTGAGTACTGCTGTAAGAATTATCTGTACAATTTATTTAATGTTTTCCCCTTCTCTACCCTATAAAATGCAAGAATCAAACTTTCATCTTCTGTAAAATTATTTGAAATAAAGGTAGTTTGGAAGACCAAAGAAAGTAGTAAATGTGTAACAAATATAAATGTATGATGACCTAGATGTTTAGTAAAAGAAACCTTGCTTTAATATTCATGCATATTTATGTTAAAAATATTTTAGAAATTTTGACTGCCAGAATAAATTGCTCTTTCTCAAAATATGTGTATTTAATTTATTATTTTAATACAAACAGATTTATCCTCCAGACTGTGTCTGCTCTTAGACTTTTCCCCTGACTGACCTGGTAGACTGCAGGACCCCCAGTGATCTATGCAAAGTCTCTGCCTAATATCACTTCTCAGTCTGTTACAAACACTGGATCAGACTTCCTTTGGGACCTCAGATTTCTGTAATAAATGAACAGAAATTGCTCCAGGTAGAAATCTCTTTAAATGAATGCTGAGAAAGGTCTTGGCTACACCTTGGCTACCTCATATGAGCACAGCTTTGGCAAAGGATGGAGTTAAGGACTGACTGTTGAGGTCAAGACATCTCCCTGTTGTTGTTTGCCTTGTTGATGAGTGGCTGGGTGAGTCTGGGTATATTTATCCCTTTCATTTTTGCATGCACCGTGGAGAAACAGCCTCCTCCAGCCTTTCCAGGGGAGAAAGTTGATGCAGTTGTGTTTAGATGGAAGAATGGATACTACTCTTTTCAAATCGATTGCAAAATCCTTTACAGGCTCTGCATTGTATTATTATTGTACGCATTTTCACATGTGCAAACATATAAAACCCTTCCCTCCAAATAAACAATAGAGATATGGCACAATAGATTATTTCTCAAAATTTTTGTGATTTATTTTTAAAAATGTATATATGTATAAAAATATAATTATACATATATTTAAGTATATAATATATAAAGTATATATATAAATATACATATATATAAATATGTGTCTGTGCATATATATAAAAGTACATATATATAAGAAAACCCAGAAGAATTTACTTGCAGAAACATGCAGATCTATTTTCTTGTGGTTTAAAGCTTTTTTTTTTTTTTTTTTTCCCAATTTGGTTTTGAGTGAGTGTGAGCAAGAAATAGATCAAAACTGTTATCTAGCATATTCCTTGTGTGTTAAAGCATTCAGCCAGACCAGCTTTGGAACATGCAGGGAACCTCAGTGTTTTTTGCACAATGAAGTCAGAAGATCTTTTATATACATTTCTTTAATATGTTTTTCTGCTTTTATTTCTTGTAATTTCTACTGTGGTTTACCAACTGCTCTGAATGCTTTCAAGTGTTAGTCCCTCTCTCCACTGGACCTTTCCCTTACCTATTATATTAGTACTCTAGTGGCCACTGGAATTATTCTCCCTTTTCATATTTCCTTTGTCCTGTTTATTTTTAATATCTCAGCCCCTCTCCACAGTAAACCACACAAACCTCATGCCCACGTCTGTGGTTTTGTTGATTTTGAGATTTTAGAGATTTTAGTACCGTTGGACTTTTTTTTTTTTTTGATCAACTGTTTTTCTTTTCTCAGTTATGTATCATCAGCAAATTTCATGTCCTTTGTGCGTATTTTATGCCTACCTTTGAGTTGCTGGTACATAAACTGAACACAATTGGTTCTTATACTGATCCTGTTATCACAAGGGACGCTTGAAAACCTCAGTTACCCCAAAATTGTGGACACTGCAGTTTTAGCATCTTTCTAAAGAGTAAAAAAAGCTTATTTTTGCAGGTTACCAAGTTTTCATTAAAAAATATATATTGCCTTTTTTTTCCCTTCTTTCACTTTCATTGCTAGGGTGGCCTTAGACTAAGTAAGATAATATGCTGTTTTCTTTTCAAAGGTGAGATGAAAAAACTAAAGTGGAAATTGAGTTAAGTTTGATTTATGTGTTTTGTCTGCCCCACCAGCCAGTCTGTGGGGGAATTCATCATGTGGAAAAGATGTAGATAGCCTTTTCTGAACTGAAGGTTACTCTTTGTTGAACTCCTGCAGCTCCTGGCATGCTGACACAAACTGAGAATACATCACAGTTGCATTGCAGATACTCCAATATCAAGCCCTTAAACCAGTACACAGTGCTTTATTGGGTAATTTTTACTTTACTGTTAGTGTTGTCACATGTACCTATAGAAGTTAGATATCAATATTTAAGCTCAGGGTCACACAGAACTTGCAAACCTTTGCACACAGATGGTAAAGGTGTAGATTGTTGGCTGGATTTTCTTGGGAAAGACAAGCTGGGGTTTGTGTGTATGACTGCATGTGTATGAGAAGATAATATATCCAATTTTCTTGATGCCTATCCCTATAATCTTTCCAAGTAAGCAATTGAGGGAATCTTCAACACAAGCCAGCTAAATTAAGGTCACAGAGAAGATAGTAAATGCCAGCATTTCATAACTTTGAAGCATTTAACTGAGCGAGATTGATGATCGTCTAATTTGCTATTGTATGAAATTTACTAAAAAACTAACAAAAATGCCAAGAAAAGAAACAAATAAACAAAACCACCAAAACAAAACAAAAACCCAAAACAAAATAAAATAAAATTACAAAACAAATAAATAAAGCCAGCCTTTCTCTCAGAATTAAATTACATTGCACAATGACACTTTGTGTTATTCTGTCAAGTTTACTCAGACAGCTTTCATTTGGGCTAAGAAAGTAGCCAGTCATGAAGCAGAGGATTATTTTTATCCTTGCTAAAAACCATGCTCATGTTTTTTACATTTCTTCATCACAAAAGATGAATGGACAACTATTGATCAATTCTGGAAGGAAATCACCCCAGCTTTAAAACCATCCTCCTGTTGTCACTGTCCCTATGATTACAACCTGTCCGCATTTACTTTTGTCCACCAGTCTTGTTTTCATCTTCCCCACTTCTGGTTTTGGCTGTTTTTTGGAGAAAATCGTGCTCACTATCTTTAGAATTTCACTATTATTCTCCCATCTTCTGATAATTTTTCCCCTCTGCCTTATGTTCTCATTTTCTTCTCTTTAATCTCATCACCACCTTCAGAGTTGGAATTCTTACTCTTACTCTTCTGTCCAAAAGTGGGTAGGAAGGTGAGAAATGGAATCACTATGAGGTCCCTGTGTGTGAGATTCCTGTTTATACCTCTGGGAACAGATGATGTGAGCTTGTTTGTATTCTCTCTGTTCACAAACACCTTAATAATTTTCTGTGTTCTCTCCAGTTTCTCATCTCTCTGTTCCACTATAGCTCTTTGCCTTTGAGTTAGTCTGAGCCTAAAAGAAGTACTGATTCTAGTCCTTTTCCAGCTGATCTGACCCCACAGAAAGCATTTTCAGGCAATCAGACGGAAGGGCAGGAGCCGGAGACAGCTCAAACCTTCTCCACCACTTTATAAAGCTAATCCATGCACCTCCGTTTACATGGAGATCCCATGCAGGGAAAGAAGAATGCCCAGTTCACAGAGATTTAGCAGATGATGTAGGTAATAATCTGACCAGTTCCTCTTCTCTTTATTTGTCTGTTGGCTTGCTTTTAACACAATGAAAATACTGTATAAGGAAAAAAAAAAAAAGTAAAAAGAGAAAAAAAATCCCAAAAGCCTGAAGCAGCTGAACAAAAGTGAAAAAAGAGGTTGAAAAACTGAAGAAAAATGAAAAGCTTGATTATAAGCATTGCTAGAAGTTTTGTCCACCATACATACAGTAAAAATCACTCTGTGCAACTTATCTGAATTAGAGATTTAGGACATATTTTTTACCAAGATGGAGCATCTTAAACATTTGTATGAGCTGACATTTTTAATGTATTTGTACTTTTATGCATAAACAATGGATAAAAAATGAACACAAGCCTTCAATACCTCATTTTCATCCTCTCCCCTTCCACACTTTAAATACTTGATACTTAAATAAAATAAAATGTGTTGAATTGTAATGACAATGTGATGTAGATTGTTTTTGCCAAATTCAAGCTCAGTGGGAAATTATTT
Source organism: Motacilla alba alba (assembly GCF_015832195.1). Taxonomy (NCBI): domain Eukaryota; kingdom Metazoa; phylum Chordata; class Aves; order Passeriformes; family Motacillidae; genus Motacilla; species Motacilla alba. Next base: position 5,580,233 of record NC_052046.1, on the reverse strand, counting down.
TCTTCTTGCTGGAAAAATTGAACACTAATTAACCCTCTTGAAGTACCTGTTTAAACTGAAGAGTGAGCTAGAAATTTAAAATTACCTTAGTTAATTTTTTTTAATGTGCAAAAATATTTGAGGATTACTTTGTTTTTCTTTCTCTCCTCATCCGTCCTCCCTCCTTCTGTCCAATGTAGGCCAAATTCTGCCAGGCAGATTAACAGAAACTCAATAGGCCAAATTCCAATGTGGTTTAAATGGGAGGTAAATTGGCAATATAAACAAGTGTAATTTACATACTGAATATTAAGAGCTGTTGAAAGAATTGTGTGGAGGAAGTCATTCACAGTGCATATCAGGGTTTTTTACTCCAGCAGAAAAGGGAAACTATGCCACATAACACTGAATACCAAAAAATGGTATTGTATGTATTAATATTAATGTGGTCAGAGTTTATAAACTAATCCAATAAGAGTAGAAAGGGGAAAGTAACCTCCAGAGTTAGCTTATATTAATTTTCTCATCTTTGGGTTGTAGAAAAATGTGTCTGTCTTCCTGTTTAATGGGTTTAGTCCTATTCAGTGTTTTTCTTCTTGGTCAGGATGACTATAATTTAAATTTTTAGGTGGAATCATAACATGAAGGACAACAAATGTTTTATGGCACATGGTTACAATTCAAAATAAATTTGAGAAAGCTCAAAAAAGGAACTTTCCATAGTAGAAGGAAAAGTAATTTTTTAAAAGCTAATGATTGTGAAAATACAGGATAGAAATCTATTGCTTCGCCAACAGATCAACAGAAAAAAAAAACAGTCATGACTTTTTAATGATTCGTTAGATTAATATAACCAGTCATATGACATTTCCTTAATAGAGGTAAACAGCATCCTGAAATGCATAATTGAAATTTTTCCCTACAAAACCTACTCAGCTTTTGGTCTCAGCAAGAACATCGTGCAATTTAGATGTTGCCTTTCTGGTTAATTAGGGAGGTATTACAAAAACAGAGGCAGAAATCAGAATCCCAGAAGCATCACCTAGGACAGAACATGGAATGTAAGCTGCTCAGCCTAGGAGCACTGTGTGGGAGGACACAATCAGTCTTCAGAGAAAGGAATAACCTTTATTTTTCATCATCCTGATACACTGCAAAAGACAAAAAGGTTCTAAAACCCAACAGGGAAAATTTACTTCCCGTATTAGGAGAAGCTGCTGACAGTGAGGCTGGGGAAGCATGAGGAAATGCTGTCTGCGGAAGCTGAGCCTTGTCTACCCTTGACAGCCCTGGAGATGAGATTACAGAAACATCTGTAAGGCAGCGACAGTGACAGCCAGCCAGGCGTGGGAACAGAAGGTGGAATTCCATCCTCGGGTGGCCTGAGGGGCCTCTTTCTGCCAGGGGAAAATGTCTTAACTTCCAGGAGATTCCACGATGTCATGGGCAATGACGGGAAGTCATTGGTCCTATTGTCCCTTTGAAAGGCTAAATGGAAGTGCAGTGTTGCCTGTGACAAGTTATTTGCTTAGAGTTTTTTTTTTTTTTTTTTATGACCCAACAGGGGTTAGGGATTCTGCTCATAAGCAGCCAGGATGAATACTTTTATATCTTCTAGTCCATATTTCGTAGTGGTGTATCTCATTCTATGCTATTGCATGCAGGAAAGAGGAGACAGACAACAGTATTACAGTCCATGTTCATTATGGTTTTTATTCATGTGCTTGGAGAAGGGTTTCATACTATAGTCACAGGAAAACTATAGTCACCATCAGAAGTTAACTCAGGTTTTGGATCTCTGAGTCATTGGACAGAAGTTCTTATCTCTTTTACTAACTAGAGAGAGAACCTGTGATGGAGATGCTTCTTCTTGTTCAAGCTCCTGAGTAGTTATCTAAATTTAGGAAGGATGGATCTGCTGTTCTCCAGCTCACATAAAAAGTCAGTTGTTACTTGTGCTGATCCCCATCACAGTCCTGATTTAATAAAAAAAGAGTGTTTTGTTTGACAGAACTTCTAGACTGTTGTAGTACAGACTGACTTTAGCTATGCCTGTCAGTTTTCTTATTGTTCCAAAAACATTTTAAATAGATCTGTGAACAGGTTTCTTTATCTGTTTTTCTTGCTACTTCTGTCAGCACTAAGGCATGGAGACCATCTGGCCTTGGAAAATTTTTCTTTTTTCTCATGATGCTGATTATTGTGAAGACAATTGTCCAAAAGGAGAGCAAGAGAAGGTTGTATTTTTCTTTGATTTTTCATTGGTTAGAATGTCTGTCTCCTATTGCAAATTGACTTAAAATCCTTCCATCTGCTGCTGGGAACCTAATCGAAATGTAAATTAAAATAAATACATTCCTTAGGAAAAAAGAGGGAGAGGAAAAACTTTAATCATTCAGAGCCTTAGCATATTTCATAGTGCCCTAATTATTTTTGTGTCATTTTTCTCTTGCTTCCAAAAATATTTCTAATGATATCACTCAGGTTTCTCAGAAACTTAAAGAAGGACTCCTGGGTTGCAATTATTTTATGAGTAATCAGAATAGAATACTATAGGAACCTCAAATTCTTTCCAGACTTGCAGACAAATGGAGAAGCTGTTCACCAACTTAAGAAGTGACAGTAGATGGAAAGAAGCCAAGCAAAAGATTTTGACTGTTTTTTACAAGAATAAGAAAGAATTATTACAAGCACATGATATCCTTTAATTCCTTTTTTTTTTTCCCTTTCTGGTGACTTTTTAAAATATAAGCAGGAATACAAAATCTCAATCTCAGAAGAAATCAGGCCTAAACAAAATATTTACTCTGTACCTGCAGTTGCTAGAAGGCTCCATGTGTTATTGACTTCAGCATTTTGTTTATAAATTAACTTTTTTATTAGAAAAATATTATTTCTCTTTCTTTCTCCCTCTCCCTTTCCTAAAATATGCCTGATGGGGTAGAGGTGGCCTGAGACTGGTGGCCTGAGATTCTGGATCTTAGTTTAAATTTTGCCACTCTAGGGTTTCCTGTCCAATTTTATTCTATGAAATATGCATTCCTTAAAATCTATTCAAAACTATCTTTCAGCAAGGAGTGAAAAGCCAATTCACGGAACTGGGTATAACTTACACTGTCTCTCAGCAGCAGATCATCAGTTTATATGGAATTAAACAACAAGGAGGTAAAAGTAGCTAAATTCTGGTATTTGACAACACCTTTTGGTGTCATGACCAAAATTCAACCGCCAATTCTGATTTCCACAGGGAGCTCAAGGAGAGAAGCCAACACTGAGGGAGTTTTTCTTTTCTGAGCGTGGCTAATATTTTTATATCACATTGAAGGACTCACAGCAAGAGCTCATTCCACCACATCTCCCTATGATCTGCTGGATAAATGAAAAGGTTGTTAGACTTTAAAGACAAAAGAAAGCAGCTGGTATCTCAACCCCAGCATTGCGCAGGTCAAATCATTGTGCCCTACATGAGGTATTTTACCTGTGTATACTCACCACAGTAACACACAATTTTTGCAACTTGTCTTTCAGAGTATTACCTCTTGATGCAAGAAGAACCACAGATAGAAACCGTTTTGTGTTTGCACTGTCATAAAAATAATATTTTGGTTTTTGTTTCTTTTTCTTTCTGATTCTAATATTTGAGTAATATGCTGTTTTATACATCCTTTTAAAATTATATTTGGTCACCACTAAATTAAAGTCTTTATTTCCAGCATCTTTAAGGAATATAAATTAACACACCAAATAATATTTTTTTTTACTTCATCTTAATTTGACAAAGGAATGCTAAAAGAGCTTATTCTTTCAGTTCAACTAATAAAGGGCACTCAGGTTCTCTGTTTTCAGTTTTTAAATGACTGTTTGAACCACCTTCATTTCAGATAGTGAACTCTTAAAGAGCATTCACACATCTTGGTGCTTACCTCAGCTGGAAGTAAGCACGTCATGAAATTTACAAAGTAAGTTTTAAATAAAAGCAGCATAAACAATAAATGTTTGAGGATGGCCTAATAGGATATCAAAACAGCCCTAGTCAACAAAATGACAAAAAAAACCCAACAAAACAAATACAAACAAACAAACAAAAAAAACCTCTAAAAGCAAAATCCACAGAAAATTAGAGCTCAGCTAAATGACTTATTTATATGTTCATATTTTTGTGTGAGATGTCTCAAAGAAGTAGCAGTGCATCCACATAGGTTTGTCACAAGTGGCCACAAACCTGTGAGTGCTGTGCCTCCCTACAGCACCATTGGGCTCCAGGCAGGGCGCTCAGGGACATCCCTGGTGCCTCCAGGCATGCCTGTGCAGGGACCAACTCCAGGCAGTGAGTCCCAAAGAAAACCCTCATTTTACCACCCTGTCTGAAGTGTGATTGTGTTTCTGGCTGCTGCATTTCTTCCTCTGCCTCTGCTCTGATTCTGCAGCCCAGTAAATACAGTAATGCCAATGCTAATAAGAAGCCATGGGGTTTATAGTAACTACATGCTGATAACAGGTAAAGGCTTGTATTAACCGAACAGCATAAATCCTCAGGACCTGTCAGGCTCTGCCTGGACTTGTCTTGGCTGGCCTTGAGCTTATTTTTGCTTGCTCATTAATTGTAGCAGTAATTTGCCACTATGGCTGTTCTAACCAGTTATTAGCTTTAGCATAACCTCATCAATTGTGTAGTTTAGCACCTAAAGAATTCATTCCACATAAGGCAACAGTCTAACAAACAAAACTACAGCTTTGTAAGCAAAGCTGTGGGAAAGCAAGAAGATGAGGAATGATAAAACCTGTCTCATAACACATTAATCCCTAAATGCCCAAGACTAAGGAGGAGGAAGCACCAAGTTTTTACTACACATAAATTTCATGAGATGCACTGGCTGCAGGTAAGCCATTCTCTTTATACCCCACTCTCCAGAAAATTCTCCTAAATTAACATGTCCCAGGGAAACTGCAGTTTTATCCTCTTTTTTTTTTTATTATTATTATTAATTTAACTTGCTTCAACACAGCTAGACAATGCAAGCAAGCACTCTGCCACTCTGCTTCTACCTTTCAGCAAAACAGAGGAAAGTGTGACGCCCAATATAGCATCGGTAAAAAAGAACAACAGCCATGTCTTTCCTCAAAAGAATACTACTAAGGCCTTATTATCTCCATTAATTATCTTCAATTATTATTATGAAGTCAGTCTAAAACATCAGTATAACATTGCTGGCCATAACATACAAGAGAAGTAATAGAAGGAAAATAAATTAGGGTAAGGTTAGCATCTTGTTATACTTGGTTTAGATTTTCAGTGAGTAAAAGTCCTCCACTCAACAAAGCCCGTTGGACAATAAGAAATCTAGAAAGAAGTAGCACAGTCTGTACCAATTCATTGAGGATCCATATTTAGGAAGACCAATTCCAAAAGACAAAAGGAAATAAAATTAGGTGGTAGTGGTGGACGTTTAAGTGGATATGATTTCCTAAATATTATGTGTAAAAAAAAAAAAAAAAAAGGAAGATTCAGGTAAAAATATTCAGAAAATGCAGAAAATTACAAAGAGGTGTTTTACCTTTGATAGATTACTTATTTAGCAGCAAAGATTTCCATTCAAAGAAAAAAAATTCTATGCTAAGAGACCTATAGCAAGGAGGAATGTGAAGCATGGGTCATACCCAAGGTTTAGTTTTCAGTTCAAGAGGCAAAGTGAACATACAGCCTGTGAGATGCAGGAAATAAAATTAGGCCTAGAATTAATGTCATCTGGTTTTACCTTACTTTTTGCTAGAGGTAGCTGGCTTACATTGTCTCTCTAGGCTCCTGCAATAGCCATGGAAGGATCAGGTGAAATGTCAAAAAAGCCTGGACTTGCCCCACAAAGTGGAGACAAATGTTCCCTGCACATCCCCTCTCCAACTAGAAAGGGCTGAGACCAAGTGTTTAATTCAGCTTAGATAGTTAGTTTAGACAGCTAACAAGCATATGAAAGAGATCCTATTCTGCAAAGATACACTTTCTTTTTTTTATTTAGCTCAGGGAATGTGAGAGTAGGAGATGCACTACCTGTTAAAGCTTTTACAATATCTTTTAAAGTGCATTCTTCTTTTAATATTTTGGCTACATTAGGCAATACTGGTCAGGAAGCTCTCATTCTCCTAGGTGTGGACAGCTTATTGAAGAGAGAAACTTCAAGGTAGACAGAAGGAATATACTTGGTTCCAAAAATTGCAGTGATTTTATAACCTTCAGGAAATTTTTATGCTTATTCAAACCATGATGGGCAGATAAAAAATCACAGGAGAATAGGTCTATATTTTTAATCCCTATTGTACATTAAAATTACTGTTAAAGTATGTGGATAAAATGCAAGTAACTGTTTAGTTTTGTGATTCTTGTGACAGAGAAAGGAGAAGGTTTTGATTCACAGGAAAGTTAAAAAAAAAACCAAACAAACCAAACCAACTAAAACACCCTGGGAGTTGTTTTTTAGTCAGAATTCTTTACTTGGTTTCTGGGTAGATGGGGAGATTTACATCCAGGATGAGCTACAGTAAATGCAAAAAGCCCCCAACTACATATAAATTCAAGAACTTAGCATTATGAATAGTGGTGTTCCTAAGTAAATTCAACATTTGAAAAGTGAAGGGTAGCTGCACAAGGACAAAAACCATTATGACATAATATTTTTATTTTTTAAAGTAAAAGAAAAGCACCCAGGATTACATTTACATTGCTTTTAGTCCACTGATTTGTAAACCTTATTGTATAGAAGAAAATTTTATTTCAATCCACAGACAGTGGAATACAAAATTGATAAACTGAGCAAAGGAGCCTCTGGTTCTTTGTTTATCTTAATATTTAGAACAGTTTTCTAGAAAATAAGGAACATGAACAGGGAGTTCAAATTGGTCTTTCATTTCTCTGAAAGGGCATTTTCTTCACACAAAAACTGAAGGGAGGAAAAAATGAAAATGAGTACTTAATATAAGCAGGATGTGATTAAACACATGTTTCCAGTTCTATATGTGAATGGAAAACTGAGGATTGCTCAGTCTGAGGTAGATTGGTATTTTATCCTAAAAGGGACTAAGTGCTGCCAGGAACAGGTGGAACAGAGAGCAAGTGTTCCTAATTGCCTTCTTAGAAAAGACTCCCAAATTTCAGCCAAGTTCCAATTTAGGCAGAACATAATCAGTGTGACTCTTGTTTTCAGTCTAGAAACTGAAATGTTCCAGGAAATGGTATCTACAGTTCTCTGTAGGGATTTTTGTGTGGGCAGATGAGGGGAAGTGGGATTATGGTATTTTGGATCTGATAGTTTTCTTTCTTGTTTCTTGCTTTGTCTCTTTTTGTTGGGCTTTTTAGAAGGGTTGACTTTGTTTCTCTTTTTTTGTTTGTTTTGTTTTGGATTTTTTTTGGTTTCGTTTTGTTGGGGTTTTTTTTGTTTTGGTTTTTTTTTTGTTTTGTTTGGCTGGGTTTTTTGTTTGGGTTTTTTTGTTTATTTGTTTTTTTAAGTTAACTAGAAGTTGATTCTCTAGGGATCACAGTCTGGTACATTTCCCAGAACTCACTTGGCCTTGCAGAAAGTAATTTAAATAAATGAATGATAAGTAAACTCTTTTGCAGAGCATCACTTCTACACTGTAACAGGGGTAACTGTTTTGGGTGAGCAGTCAAACATTGCAGTATTTAGCAGCTTTAGACAGGTTTTCTTTTCTGAGTGAGTTTCTGCTGTATGCGGGTTCCAAGGCTTGGATGAGTGAATATTCTAGGAGTAATAAAATTTTTTCTTCCAGTATATAAAACATATTTCTAAATTCTATGTTAAATTTATAGATAGATATTAGTTCATAAAGTTTTCATGTCTCTATTTTTTTTATTTTATTTTCGTAGCCTGTCCATATTATTTCTGTATTGGTCACTTCCCTTAAGAAATACTTTCTCTGAATTCCCAACAGTGAAAGTCTTTTGAAACTTCATATTCACACAAAGGAATATATTCAAGGCATCCATATTCATAGGTAAAAACCAAATATGATAGAAGTAGCTAAAATTGGATTCATGAATCCTGTGGGACTTAAGTTGTCCATAGCAATATTTGGCCTTTCAAAATTGTTAGGTAAAAGATTTCCAGAACTAGGAAAAAAAACCTGGGAGCCGTTTCTTTATGGGTTTGAGGGTACCATCTCTGATCTTCTGCTTTAAAAAACTAGGGTGAGGGACCTTTTTTATTTCCTGTTTTGTTGATACAGTAGTCTTAAGGTCAGAAATCTTGGTGGAAGGGAAATCTGCCCTTCAAGCTTATGATTATGGCCTTTATCTGTGCAAAGCAAAGGAAATTTCAGATATGAGCTCAGAGAAAAGGACCCAGCTCACATGGTGGACAATGTGGAAGCTATTCTGGGTGATGGGAAACTGTTGTCTCCTCCCAGTCAAAATTTCTCTTTGTACTTTCTGATGTGGCCAAACAGCAATCTCAGGGAAGACTTAGGAGAATCCAGTTTGAAAATCATTTAAATATTTGATTTTTAATTTCAATTGAAACCCAAAATGTTCCATGAAAATTATCAAGCTACTAATTTTCTGCCCCTTCTGAGAACAATCATATGAGAAGACCTAACCTGAACCCTTATCACCGAGTAGAAATTATAGGATTTGGATCCTCATTCAGCAACACTGTCCACAAGAAATAAGAACCCCAGTACCATCTTGTTACTATAAATTAACCTCATTTGACAGTAAAAGAAGGACTTTTCTTCCTCCTTCTCATATGCATTTGCAATTTGGCTTATCAGTTTCTGGAAAAAGCTGGGGAAATAATTGCTTATTAGTAGATAACAGAGATTTTTTTTTTCCCCCAGGAGTGAGGCCACTGAACAACAGCCTAACTTGTGATATCGCTGTCAGTGTTGCCTGGTTATATCCCATCTCCTCACAGAAAAATGACAGGACTGAAGTCTTCTGCCACAATTTTTCCTGATGGGTCTTCTGGGAATCAAACACAGATGTCCAAGCCACTGGTGCCTGGGGCATGTCCATGGAGGGCCTGGGACAGGTGAGATGAATCTTTGTCTTTCTCCACAAAAAACTGTCCTAATTATTGAAAGCAATTTTGAGCATATGTAGCTTGCAAGGATCCTTTGCTATGTTGAGCTTAAAATCTGCCACCCTGAAATGTTGCTGTTTCCTAAGGAGTGGGGTTAAAACTGGAGTTGAGGCTGTCTGGAATGCAATTAAGACCTCAGAGCTGCATTGGTAACCTGATCTGACAACATCAGGAAAAGTCAGCACTGGCTTTGGAACAAGTAACTACCCACAGTCTGCCTCCTGTTTCTCCCTGAAAGCCAGCAGCATCTGGGAGAATGCCGCATGAGAGCAATTCCATAGAATAACAAAGGTGTGCAAAGTCATGGAAATATGAGGACAAATTTCAGTCATGACCATCCCTCCAAAGCAAGGGGAAGGATAAAAAATTTTTATCCTCTCTATTGGAAATAATAATAATAATAATAATAATAATAATAATAATAATAATAATAATAATAATAATAATAATAATTTAAAATGTTCTGATTTTCCATATTTCCATGTCTGCGACCTTTTTTATATTATTTTTAATAAGAAAACTGCACTCGCCTGATGACAGACCTGCTGAATATTTCTTTCTTTTAGCAAGATCCTGATATACTGACATTTCACGTTCATGCAAACAAATTCCCTATAGGATAAGTATATGATTTGTATCATTATTACTGTTGCACTTGGACATGGAATTGCTGCTTCAAAAGATTTCACCTCATTTTGGTGGGTATTTACCTTCAAATCAACTTCAAATCCACTAAGTATTTTACAATTGCTTGTAAGACAAAGCTGTAAGAAAAATTAAAATAAAATCTACTAACTGCTTGTTACTGCGGGGGGAAATAGCACAGCATCCAGCCTCACATCTGCAACCATTGATTCTGAAGTAGTGAGTGACAGCACCCAACTGACTAAGTAGGTTATAACAAGCTAGCTCCAGGCTGGAATAGCCAGTAGAGTGCAGAGGAGAAAAAAAACTGGCCTCTAAACTTTTCTTCAGCCAAAAGAAAGGCAGAGGAAAAGGAAAGAAAAATAGAAAGATGGAAGAAAGAATGCTCTGAAAACAGTTGCTGTCCTTGTTCTCTTGTGCAGCAGCAGCAGCAGCTTGTAATTGCCAGCTTTCTTTAATTCATAGTTGTATCTTAAGGGGACAAGAAAGAAAATTCTTTGTAACAGATAGCAATAAAAATATTATTCATCTAATCACTCACAAGCACAAGTGTTTGTATTTGAAATCTCTGCCCTCATGCATCCACGGCATATCACATACCCAGACAGGCAGAAGCAGCTACAGCAGTGTTCAGGGACATAATCCAAATGAACACCACTCCACTGCACAATAGCACAATGTGCAGCTGAATGTGCTCTGCCCAGCTGGACACGGGACTGGAGCACATTCAAATGCAAATAACATATTTTCTACAAGAACTTTGCCCTTCTGAGACATTGTTTCTTCCATTTGGGTCACTCCTTTCCTCAGCTCTCTGCAACAGCCATGAAGTGATTATTCTCCCTTCCAAACCCCATTTTTATGTCATACAGACAAATTATATTGGTCCTTCATGTCGAAGCACTCAGTGTAAATGCAAATATATAATATCACAACATGAGGCAAAAAAACACTTCAGGACACTTAAAATGTCATTTCAAAACCAAATTCCTGATGACTCTCAGGCAATGATTTCTATTATTCAACTGCTGCATTGTGGTGATTGTAATTTCACTATAGGTCAGTCTGCAGGAGAATCACACAAGGAAAAAAATCAGTGCATAAAACATTATTCCCCAAAATGCTGGCAAGTCTAAGGGTACTGAGGACTTTATACAGTTTTCCCTGTGCAGAACAGGATATTGTCTGAAATCTAGAAAATGTTCAGGAGTAGAAAATTATATTTCCTACTTTCTTTTCTTAAAAAATGAATACATGTGATAGACCAGTCAATTCTACCTCAAAAGACAGCTTCCAGGATGGACATCTATCATATTCAGTGAAGTGATGGCTGAGGCCACTAATGGTTCTGTTTACAATTCATATGATTCACAGATTTTAAAGGCAGTGGAAACAATGAGATCATTAAAACTGACTTTTTGTATACCACAAGTCCTTATCGCCAGTGGAACATCTCCACATCATGCTCACTGAAAGATCTTACAATCCTTACGCGAACATTCCCTTTCTCTTTCAAGACTCACTCAAAACTTAGCTTCTTCAAGAGATGCTTAATCTTCCAGAGAGGCATCCAAGTTTGATTTAAAGGCAAAGGCTTGGTTCAAGACAAAAAAGAATCCACTTTTCCCTTAGCACTTTGTTCCAGTGGTTAATCACCCACGCTGTTAAAAAATATTGTGCTTTATTTCTAATTTGTCTGGCTTCAGCTTCAGACATCGTCTCTTGTTATGCCTTGCTCTGCTAGATTAAAGAGCTTTTTAGTAGTTAGTGTTTTCTGCCTGTGAAGGTACTTAGACACTCTAATCAAATCACCTCTCAATCTTCTTCTTGATAAGGTAAATAGGTAAAGCTCTTTCAGTGTCTCACTATAAGGCATTTTCCATGGCTCCTAAATCATTTTTGTGGTTCTTTTCTGCATCTTGCCTGATTTTTTCATCATTGCTTTTGAAAGATGAGCATTAACAGTATTAAAAAAATAGAAGAAATTCTAAATCTGTTTTATCTTTCTCATATATAAATGTTAAACCAGTCCCTATTCCTACTGATCTCTTTAGACAGCCAGGGATTGCATTAGTTCTTGTCACATTATAGCCACAGCTGGGAGGATTTGCATCAGCTTGTTTGCCCACTCTAGCCCCTGAAAGTAGAGCTTCTCATTCCCACAGCAAAATACTGTTCTCTGTTTCTTAGTTCTGCCTTTTATTTTATTTTTTTTAACTTGCATTTATTTTTTAATGCTGCTCCAGAAAGAAAGCAAATATTTTCATGCACACTTTGCAGTCCTGTTAGGGGAATGTTGTTAGTGGCACTCTCCTCAGCAAATATTCACTCTTCAGTTACAAATCAGAGCTTCAACAAAACAGAAAAAAGAAAAAAAGAAGTTGGTGTAAACCCACTGCATTAAATGAATAAGAATGTGTGAAATATCATAATGATAATAATGAAAACACAGGAATGGTGACCATATTCAGGTGGTTTATTTATATTTAATTTTTCCTTACTGATTAGAGACATGTACAGTAACACTTACTTGCCCACATTTAGGCAATTTAAGCAAAATTCTTTCTACAGTAGTTATCATACCATCCTCTAAATTAAGGGAAAGGTACAAATCTCTATCTGGAAAAGTCATTCTGTCGTCTTAAACACTATTTTAGGATGAGATGAATGGCCTTCTAAAGATGCTTTTATATTTGCAACGTAACTGGTTTGCATGATTACCTTACATAAATCACCTAAATTTTAGATGGCTAAAGTTGGGTGAGGTGAATCCCATCCTTATTTTTCTTGTGGTATAATGATTCTGTGAACTGTTAAAACTACTATTTATCAGTACAGAGATGGTTGCTATGTGGTAGCGGGTGACATGAAGCATGAAATGTGTTTAAAGTGTTCTGACAATTGAAGGGAGCAATTTTACTGTGTGAATTCAGAAGTAGTTTGTGGTTTTAAGGCCACAAAAAGCCAGTTGCAATTAATCCCAGAACTGTACTTGCTTTCACTACATTACCCAAGATTCAGTTACCTGAAACACTGTAAAATCAGTGGTCACCATTTCTGTGAAGAAGTGTTGGGTATTTGCTATAGATCCTTCTGGCAAAATAATTAATTTTAATGGATGGAGTGTTTAACATATAGATGATAAAATGAGTAGTCTAGCTTTTAGCCAGAAGTCATGTTTATACTGTAGAGAAAAAAAAAAAAGTCCAAAAGCAATATGACAACTCAAAGTTACTAATCATGCTATTATGTAAAATGAAGCACGAATTGAGTCATAAGGAACATTTTATGGGAAAATAGAGATTGTTTCCCATTACCACATTGACTGGCCATTCATGGCTTTACTGAGAGGAAATTTGGCCGACTGGTTCCTATTCACAATGTTGTTAATATTTTCAGTCCTAAGTGAGACGAGGAGAAATAGCTGAAATGTTATGAACAGCTTGCAGAGCACTTTTTCAAAAGCTTGAAGGAAGTCAATATTTCCCTTTCAAAAAATGTGATTGGCTCTCAGATTAATTTAGGTCTTTTGTATTTTTATTAGCTTCAAATCCATACTTTTGATTATTTGTCAATCACAACTTGCCGTGCTTTCCTGACCTCTAAACTCTTTCTCTGGTGTATCACAACTAGATATGTAAATTTTCTGATTTTCTGGAAGTTCTGATGATTTGAAGAAGTAAGTGAACAAAAGTCTGTCTTTTTTTTTTTTTTCTTTTTTTAAATATTGAAATGACAAACTAAGATTATCAGTAACCAAGAGTTACTCATCAAAACCAGGATGTAATGCTTGTAATTTGTTAACTTCATGGAAAGGGTAAGCAGTATTGTATGAGGAAATAGAAAATTATTCACTTCTGAATAATAGCAAATTTATCTATTAGAGACAGAGTTGTTCTGCACACAGGAGCAGGATTCATTACACCTTGGAAAAGGGTTAAGGTGTCTACTCTAATATAATTTTCTAGACTATGAGCAATTAACAAGAGGAATTTTTCCCATCTCTTCATGCTTTTATAACCTATACAGTAATATGATCCAGATTTAGTCTATTGTTACTTGACCCCACTCCCAAAGTCACAAAAACTAATATGATATTTATGTGTGTGGCACATACACATCAATATATATTTATACAGAATCACATCAAGAGACCATCAGTGCTTTAATAGATATGGGTGGTAATAGAAAATATTACCAGTTGTGAAAAAGAGCTGAAGTGCAATTTCTGCATTACCATTACAGATGTTGTCCCAGAAAAGGTGTCTCCCATTCCAAGCAAAATATTTTACATAACTCTTTTCATTTTTACCCCATTTCATTTTAAATTATGAAACACATTGAAAAAATAAATGAGGCTTTCTGGCTTTCTTATGTTTTCATACTGCTCTTGTTTTGGTTTTATTTTGTGGGTTCTGTTTTTATTTTCATTTTAATTATGTTTCCCCTATCCCTCCACAAAATCTCAGTTGTACAAGATTATCTTATTCTTTCACAGTTTTCAGAGATACATACACTCTTTACAGGCAGCAAGGAAAAAATACATATAAGAAAACAAAGAGATAGTTAGCTCAAGCTGCATTACGTTGACTAAAATCTAAATTCTTTCGGTAGCAAGCAAGACTACCAATCTCTGTAGTGTCTGTTTCAGAACACTCTTCATCTAACCAGTGGATTGCTTTACCACACATTTTATTTTTGTTGAGCTTCAACTTCCCATATCTTGTAGGATCCAGCCTCATTCCATTTTTGGTGCATGCATCTTTCATTTATTTGTGGATGGTTATTATAAATAAGCAGCAGGGCTTTAGGAGAACGAATCTTGTCAGATGAACTTGATTGCTTGTTTATGACAGAATTACAAAATTAGTGGCTGAAGGGAATGAATTTGGCATAATATATTTGGATTTTAGTAAATCATTTGATACAGTGTCTCAAAAAATTAGTTCAAATTGGCTCAGATATAAACTCAGCTTCATGAACTGAACACTAACTGAACACCCATAAAGCAGGGTAATAGTGAGTGGCACAGAATGGAGATGTCTGGCATTCAGCAGCCCCAGCCAACATTGAAATTCTTCATTAAATGTGCATGATGCTGTGATAGAAAGCTGTACAAAGACAAAGAACAAACACATGGTCTGAGTAAAAATATTTGGAGAAATAACTACTAGTTTATGAGTAATTGCAGTTGACACTTCTCTTTATATTACTTAAAATATTTGGAATATGGTGAAGGATCCAGAATATAACCACAGTTATAAACTCCTCTTTTCCCCCTCCTTTTGCTAAACATACAAGCATTATACATTTTATATTTTACATTACACATTGTCTGTTGAACATTACTGTGACAGGACCTCATATCACATAAGAATTTTCTGTAGATCTTTCTAAATCTCTAGGTAGATTTTCTGTCCTCAAAGAAAATCAAAAGTTTTTTAACTGTGAAAAAAACAATTAAAATAGACTGGCTCTATGTTTTTGGTTTTTTTTGTTTTGTTTTTTGGTTTTTTTTTTTTTCCTGAGATCAAAGGCCAACTAACCTGTAAATATCTAGGTCATATTTTAAAGATAGATTCAATATTTACCCTTCTCCAGTCATTGAGAAATTCACTTGAACGCTACAGTCCTTCCCAGATGATACAGAGGTTCTTGCATAGGTATCAATTATCTCAACTGCACATCTGGTCTCATCCTCTTTTGTGGATCAAGTTCTTCTGTTCGAATTACTGTAGCACTTAAATTCATCTGTGTCATACCCCTAAATGTTTGCCGATGTTAATTGGGAAGAAGGATAATCTGACTTAATATGATAGCACATATCCCTACCTGGGCCAAGCTAGTACTTTAGAATTTACAGAATTTTACAGCCCAAACATTATATTTATAAGATATAGTTGAATCCATTAGTGTTCAGTGATGTCCATGTATATGTGTAATGATCTTAAGGCAGTCCAGGGTTTCACAGTGTGCGAGAAGTGATTTGCAAATGCTTTGGCTTAGCAATATTTCTCTTCTCTTACCACTCTTTACGCCCAACGTTGCTGTTCTTTCGCTCTCTCCTTCATATTAGATTGTAAGCTCTTTGCAACAGGGGCTGTTCATTTGCATTTGCTCTATAATGTGCATGTCATGCTTGAGAGATACTGACTGTTCTGGTATACTTGAGTGCTAGCAACAAGCACTGCTTCTGTTAGATGTACCTGAATTGAACTGTCAAATGGTAAATAGTGTCTATTGCAAGTGAGCTAACTGTGAGTGGCAAAGAAGCCCTGGAGATTGATGAATAATAAATAACAGTTCCTTTTTTTTTTTTTTTTTTTTTTTTTTTTTGTTAGCCGTATGCCCTCCTTCACCTGTGCTCTCACTGGGTAGGTATTGGGTGCTGAGGGTGAGCTCCATAATGCCAGCGTGTGGGTAGAGGGGATGTCTTCACAAGAGGAGAATTAGTGTTAGCTTCATTTTTATGTCAGTGCAGGGTACATCTTCTAAATACTGAGGCTCAGTCTCCTTTTTCCCTTTGCCACATTTTGCAGTGGCAGAGAAAAACAAAATGAGGACAGATCAGAGCATGAGATCATTTCACTGCAGATTCTACAGTGCTAAATCCAGACATCACTGAAACTTGATAAAAAAATAAAAGAGTGGGAGGTGTTACTGAGACTGGTAAAACATAAACTATTCTCCCTTTCACTCCTTTCCAGATATTCCATTGCCTCTTTCATGAAGTTGCTTCTGAGATTCTAAAAATGTATGTTTTCACTTATTATCTATATATGGGTTTCTGTGTATTAATAATCAGCAGGGAAGAACCATACCCAAAAAACCCATTACCAGTTGAGCAGCTCAGGTGGGTTTCAGTCTAATCAAGTTTGATTAAATTGTCAGTGTTAAACTAAAGAGTAACATGTTGAACAAAATAAGGAATAATGTTGCTCTTGATGAAATTCTGATGTCCAGATGGTGGTCATTGGATTTACACAAGTGTCATGCATGACCATATAAAATTTACTTAATCACCAAAGTTTTCCACCTATCCAAGCTTGTGTAGTGATTATTTGATCTTTTAACTTGTACCACCAGTATCTGATTTTCTGAGTCTGTGGGTCACTCTCATCTATTTTAGTTATCTGCACTTTCATTGGCAATGAACCATGTTGCTGTAATGAAATTAATGAAAAAGAAATTGAATGTTGTGATTGAAAAATGGTCTCCAGCTTTGAAAATAAACATGTCTGCTTTGCTTGAATACTTGTATTTGCTATCTGTTGGAGATCATTATTCAGTCACAACATTCAATACCAATTACATTATGGGGTAAAGTCTCATTTTCTTTTCCAGAAACTTATAAAGATTTGTGCTTAAATTGTTTAAAACAACGAGGGGCATGTGAAAATCAAGGGCCAATGAAATTACCAGAGTCAGAATTTTGGCCACAACTCTAGGATAGGTTTTACTGCAATACAGACAATTCCTTATGGGATTTTAGGCTACAACACTCAATATTGATCTTGGTAGAATCCTTTACCAATTATAACTCAAAATACCACCTTCTATCCTTTATCAGATCTAAAAGTCGTCAATTTTTGGACATATTTGGTTGTAAGAAACACTTCTAGGTTTTCAACCCTCTTCCTCATGTTACACTTACCTTCTTCCTGAGCATCCCCAGGTCAGAGATTTCATCTGCTGGGTGTGGTGGTGATGGCAGCAGAGGTTAGGGTGTGTCTTCAGCATCTTGAGTCCTTAGCTAGGAAAAATACCATTCTGATCTTTACATTTTCTTCTTCCTCCCTCTAGGATCTACGTGGGGTTGTTTTTACGTATTTCTAAACGTATTTTACACCTTGCTCTTCTTTGCTTGTACTGCCATGCTACAACAAAATGTACTACATGATTTCCTTTTCCAATGAAAATTACATTTTCTCTGCTCTCTTTGTTACCCCTAAAGCTAGTTTTTTTTACAACTTCAGGTCAGTTTGTCATTAACTGACATGAACAAGTTGTTAATATCCATGGAGACTCAAGAGGCAGCATGTACCCTATCTGTTATCAATCCATGTCTGTCCTTCTCTGCTGTACACCCCATGTCCCCACTTCTCAAGCCCTTGCCTGTGATATCATGTTTTTATTTCTCTACACTGTGCCATTGTGTTACACATAAGTCCCTCATTCTACCCAGGAAAACTACTTATTGCTGCTATCTGTATATAACTGTGGTTGTGTCACATGAGAGTAAATAAAAGCAAAGCAAATCTTCCACAGACACCTGGTCAATTACAGAAAAATACCTTTATAGCTAAACCAAGTAAAACAGATCTGCAGGCAGGTCAAGAAAAGATCAAACACAAGAGGTCTTGCTAACACCAAGCTTAAGTCCTTGCAAACTCATGGCAAACTGTGGGCCCTGCTGTCAGCCATGTAATTACAACATGGGGAGGTTACTGCTGGTACAGCACCAAAAATGGGCTTAATGCCACGTGAAAGTCAGGCTTGTAATTTCAAGCACTTGAGTACACCTACTCAGCCATTAACGGAGAGAGGCAGAGATATCAAGGATGAAGTTCATCTAGTTCTAAGGTAATGTCTTAGTAAGAAGCTGAGATGGATCAGGATGTGGAGCCTTCTGCTTGTTTCCATTGACCATGGCAGGAAATTATTTCCTATCTTGTATAATTGGGCACTGGATGCAGCTCATCTGGATGTCAATTAGATGAAGAAGCTCATGCTCAAATTTTAGGCAAGAAAGTTGATGGGATAGGATTTTGAGAAACATTGCCGTCCTACTTTTTTTTGCCTCCTTTTTTTTTCTATATTTGACAGACTAATTCTGCACTGAATAAGTCTTCCCTTCTTGAGACTTGTCTTCTGATGGTGTCTGTCACAAGTACTATATCTGACAAATAAATAATGGAAGTAATGTCAGTATCTAATGGAAGCAGAGAGCTTTTAATAAGCTGATTTTTTTCTGTTACATTTTCTACCCATTGTTTGCTTTTTTATGTTTTGTTTTGTTTACTTGCATAAATAATAAGTTCTTTGAGGAAAAAAATCTTTTATTTTTTTCCATGGTATTATATTCTGGTTAGGGCCCTAAATGCTACTGTAATCAAGACAATTATGATTATATAATAATGCTTTCTAAAACTGCTTTCTTTTTAAAATTTGTCACAAAAATATGGGCTGAGACAACTCCACATCATCCATTGCTACTTTACCCGAGTGTTTCAGGTACTTCTACTGTGATTTTGAGAACACAAAATGAAACTACAATTAATATTCTGAGGATTCTACAAGATGAATACTGTGACTATTGATCATATGACCAAGAAAAAATAATTTACAAAAAATAAAAAAAATCAGAGGATAATTTTTAGTGAGTGATGTAGGATTTCTAAAGATAAGAAGGGTCTAAGACCTATTTTTTATCTGTTTCAGATGGATATATATTTGATACCATAATTCTGTTTAATCTCTGATGTTACCTTTTCCAGAAAAAAAAAATGAAACTCTCATCCTAAAAATAAGAGGGGAGTTACTAATAGAGTTTACAAAAAAAATAAAAAAAAAAAAAGTGCCTAATTCCCCTTGAAGTGGACCAAGAGGACCAAGAACTTCACACTCGTGAAGACAGCCAAAATAAGAAATTGTAATTCTCAAAGTGCAATTTGATATTTCTTTGGACCATTCTGGGCATCTGACTAAATTTCACTCATGAAAAATTCTCAAGACACAACAAATAATAGCTAACAAATGCATCCCATTTACACTACCAAATGAACAGATCATTCATCTTTGTGAGCTTGTGAATATGGACTATTTAAATTGTCTTCACTTGATATTATAAGAAATACCATCTTAATTCATTTGGCATTTCATTATTTTAGTTCTCCTAAATAAATGAAATCTGAAAGGTTACAGTAGAGATTCCTATCAAACATTTTATCTGGCAATGAGGAGAGAATGGAAAAAAAAAAAAAAAGAAGCTGCCTATGTACATTGCAAACTCTAATCTAAATATGTCATTTAGATTGTGAATAAGTTGTTCATGCTGTCCTTGAAAGTGACCTTGTGCTGAAGACAAGTAGAAGGTTTCAGTCTTTATCTGAGCTGGCCTCCATGCTTACTCACTCTCTGCCTTCTTGTGGAGAAATCTGTCATGTAGATATTCATATTCAAATCAATCCAGGATAATACAATGCTTTCAAACTGCTTTGGCAGAAGGGCTTGAAAACACAGAAAATGCTTTTTTGGAATAATTTATAAAAATGTGCACAGAGAAGGGTCTGGTGATATTTCACTTGAGGAGAGAAGGATGTGGAATCATTTGTCTCAGGGGTTTTTAAGTGTAACCAGAACCCCCTTTTCTCTCTGACCCAAATTGATAAAATGTGCAGTTGCCTTTTCTTTATTGTACTGGCAACTAAAAATTCAGGCTTTAGCACTTCAGTTTCCCTTCTGTGAAAAAGGAGATGTTATTGCAATTCCTCACACAGCAGAGCTGGGAGTTCCATATACTCAAGTACTTGAAAGCCTACTTCTCACAAGTGGTGGGAAGAATAATATATTTAGAAGAGGTGTATTTCTAGGTGTTGAGATACATTGCCAAGAGGCAAGACATGCTGTTGGGTGAGTTTCGGTGTCCTGTGTGAAGAAACATAATACCTGTGTTCCCCACTGAAGGTGGAGGATACCATTATACTGACCTTTTGCAAAGCCATCATAACTTCGCTGGATAAACTATTAGATTATACCATTATTTCTAGACATGGTGAGCACTCTTTTCTCTATGAACTTGTGAAAAACAATCAGTAAAAAAACAGCAGATCACATCACACCTAGGAAAACAGTTGAATTAGCAGGCGAAAACACATTTCTGGAAGAAAGCTTATTTAGTCTCTCTTCCTCATTCTCATTTTCTCTTTCTTTCTTTCTGTTGTGGAACATTCTTTCCCTGACATCCTGACAGCCAGGGCCAAAGCTTTCAGAAATCAAATGTGAACTCATTTTGAAATACCAGCAGCGTTTGAATTTTAAATTAACCTATTTACAATGAAACTATGCCTGCTGATTGCCATCATCTTCAGGAAAATTAACAGTAACGATCATTGGTGTCATAATGCAATTTCCCTGCAAAAATCACATAGGCTTCATTACTGTTTACATAAATTGTCATAAATACCAATTATAGCTGAACATAAAATGTAATGCTCTTTTTTTTAATCATAATCACACGATTGTTCTTCTAATTCATATGCTGGGGGAATAGGGTTTTGATTCAACCTTTGTTGTGAAGGAAATGTTTTGCTGGTAGTTAGTTTTGCTGTAAGTGCTTGTTGGCTTATTTTCAAATCCTCTCTCTCCTTCCTCTCCCTTTCCCTCTATCCATTTGGATCGCTTAGTCCTTGTCCCCTGTTTGCTTTGCCCTCTAATACACCAAAAAGGAATGTGCGGGCATGCTAATGGCAGGCGAGGGAGACGCACTGCTCATGTCCTCTAGACATCGGACATCAGGCTACAGAAGAATCAGTATTTCCGGTGGGAATTTATAACATCATTTTGTGCAATTACGTAGAAGACCCCATAAAGGAATAATGTAATAATAAACCTGTTAAAACCGCAAATTTGTTGCACCAATTTCTGTTTCGCTCATAAGTCAGCAGAACAAAGAGCTGATAAAGGGAATGGTGTGGTAAATTACTAAATTAAAAAAAAAAAAAATACAAACCAAAAAAAACCCCAAAGGCCAGAGGAAAGGCTCTGGCTTTATTTTAAGCACATTGTTTGCTACATATATTTTTTGAGTAGCTACATTTTATCTGTTGGCCTAGTGCTATATAAGCAGTGCAAGGTAAGCACTGTGTAATCGCAAGATAATTATCTTGTTATTTCTGTCTTCCAGCTTGAGCAGCAAGTGTGAACTTCAGTTCTGTCCAGAGCCTGACGTTTGTTGATGACCACCAAAACCTTAGACTCTGTGTCTGAATATATTTATGCATATCCATGCATGAATATATGGATATGTATATTTATGTGTGTGCATGGGGGCAGTAAATGACAAAATGGTAATTACATGGTAAACTGAAGTTACTCACTTACGAAATTCAATTTCTGGAAAGAACAGCTCTTTCTCATGTATCTAATGGTGTGCTTGCATTGCTCCTGAACCTGTGGCTCAAATTATAATCCCTCCTTGTGTAGATTAGTTGAGATTAAGATCAATTTGCAGGGAAAAGGAAGAAAAAAAATCACTGAATATTGTGCAAGATGGTCTGGCACTTGGGTAGCCTTAGCTAGAGAGAAAGGGAGTCAGGTGGTGAAAAAAATGCTGTTATTCTGAGGTTATTCTAGGCTGTAGAGCAGACAGATCTGCCCAGAAAAAAACAGAAAATCTGCCTTGGAGGTTTAGCTAGTCTGGGTCGTAGTCCAGAATTTTCTCCCTGATTCAAAGATTTGCTCCCTTTTGTGCTTTTGCACTTTCTAGATCCATGCCAAACACATCCGTGATATCTGCTCAGAACGCTCAGGTATTTTTGTTTGTTTTGTTGGGTTTTTTTTCCTAACCTTCCTGGAGAAGCCACATTGTTAATCTTACTCAGTTTTTCTGCTGTGGTAGAAATTCTTGGGTTAATCTTGATTCATGTTCCTCACAGGAGTTCAATGATGAGCCCTCAAGCATGTATCCCCAAATTATGCACCATCCATTGGCAGAGGGAGCAGATTCATCTGCAGGTCTACTTGCTAATATAAAGTAGAAATATTATTTTTCTTTTGACATAATTAACCATGCCTCTATAATATGGATAAAACATTCATTGCAGAGATTCCAATAGTTTGTTTTTTTTCTCTCCTTTGTTTCTGACTGTTTTAGTTTGTATCACCAAAGTGAATTTTTTTATTTCAAATAAAGTAGGTTAAACATTGCAAATTTACCAGCTGTAGATGTTTAAACAAACAAAAAAACTTAAGGGATGGAAAATCTTTGATATTTTGTGAAGAATATAAAGTATTTATTATGTCTTTTGCAGTAAGATAAACCTGATCCTGCTGCATCTAAATCAAGTAGGATCTCAAGTTTTTTATGGAGCACTGCATGACTGCTACTGGTTATGTATGTGAATAGTCCTGGATCTTGACATTTTAACTCCAGACCTCTTTTTGTCAAATCTGCTCCAAAGTCAGCAGATGTTCAGAGGACATAATTCTACCTTTGGTATCTCATTGAATTGTTGGTCACAATCAAAGTATTTATAAAGCTGTTGAAAAGATACGAAACATTCAGCAGTGTGTGTATTTCAGCCAGTGAAATTCCCATAGTAATATTTCACTGGAATAATCATAGGATCCAAAACTACAGGTTAAGGATAAACCTTCTGACTCTCTAAAAACTGATATTTTGTGTGCATTGGAATAAAAGGAGAGATGCATTCCACCATCACTGCAGACAGCTTAGGAGGAATAGGCATCCACTTCAACAGGGAGTGCAGTACAATAATTTTAATTTAGAAATTAAAGTTCTCAGACAATGTTTACCACTCTCATTTTTCTTTCACAAAACAATGAAATAAAGAAAAGCTAATTTTCCCCTCTCAGTAGGAAACAATCATTTTGTTTTATCAACAAAATGGTATTTTTTCCTGGACAAAATGAAAGCATAGAAAATATTAGATTGGCTTAAAAGCTTTTTTTTGTTTGTTTGTTTGGGTTTTTTTGGTTATTAATTTTTTCTTTTACGAAAGATATTAAAAATGCTACATGTAGAATTTCCACATAAATACAGCTTAAACATAGAAATACAATAAAATAAAAAGTACTTTTAAATAAATTTGTGAAATCATTCCAGTATTCTCCATTTTTATTTCAGTTTAAACAAACTCAGACACACACAAAATAACTGTTGGTTATTTTTCCTACTTTAATTCTCGTAAAACTTCCTGTATGTCTAAGTCATAAATTTTAATCAATCCCATCATTACTGGGGTTTTTGTCTATAGAATTAGCAGTCATGCAAATTTTTGTGCTCATCACTAACTTATGACATTTGCTATGACTGCTGTTGCTCTCTTCTATCTCTTGTCACTCTTCTCTCAAAGCAGAATGTTTGTTTTTAGGAATAGAAATTGTCTATCTCTTTGTGCTCCTAAAACAAGATACCTTTACACCAGGTAAGATTTTACTAAAGGTTTACAGCAGCTCTGTAATCTGTGTTGCACAATTTTCTGGTTGTGCAAAATGACGATATTTCAGTTCTGAGGATTCAAAATGGATCTCTCGGAATTCTTGTAAGAAGAAGCTTATCCTACTTCTGTAATATTCAGATGCACATACTTTTATCAATGTAATTGAATAAAAGAGAAAATTCACTTTTCCATTCATTGCTTTTATATGTAAGAATGAATAACTGAAGTCAGGTTTGAATTCTTTGTTCATCAAAATTCACTGGTGGTAGCGCTAGCAACAGTTTTCAGTGTAAATTTTGAAAAAATTCCTACCACTATTAGTAAACTCTAAAACAATCTAAAATGCCATTAAAACACATTAGGGAAGAAAATCACCTTTCTTAGAAAAAGTTATCTTCTTTGTTAAGAATAAACATATTCAGAAAGGATCCAAAGACTGAAAATTGCAATCACACAACATTCTGTGTTGATTAGTCATGATGCCTGCAAGAGATTAGACAAGTCACACAGTATGGCTATAGTTTCTGATTTGAATTCAATAATACACAAACAACAAATATTGAACACACACACACACACACACACACACACACACACATACACAAAAGAAAAAAATTACAAAATAACAAATAATTAATTACACATGGGGATTTCAAGGTTAATCCAATACAATCTAAAATAATGAAAAGATTCACTTTTTATTTCAATAGAATTTGCATCAGACCCATGAGTTATTGTATAAACAACATTAAACATTAATTTCTTTAAATATCTGTGTAATAAAAACTCTTATAAATCAAAGCAAATAAAATGGAAACAAAAGAAACTGAAATTGCATACTGAGGACTAACAAAGAGTTGAGAGTTTAGGGAAATGTTTTCTGGGGTTTTTTGGGTTTTTTTGTTTTGTTTTTTCTTTTTTTCCAGTTGCTTTGTGGCTTGTTTTTTGTTTTAATTTTTGCTGTCATATAACTATCAGTGTCATTTTAACTGATAAAGCCAGCCTTAAGAAAAATATCTGTGGTACAGACGAGGATGATTGCTCCAAATCTGGATTCTTGGTTATTGGTCTAGAAGAGGTCAAGAAGTTCTTCTTTTCCAAGTTGGGACTGTTCAAAAAGTTTTTCAGAGAATACCTAAATAGAGGATGTGTAATTATTCATTGAAATGGCACATAGGGTGCATAATAACAAGATTTTTTTGTTTTCATTGCTAAACGTTTTGTGACAAATCATAGATTCATAGAATAGTTTGGGTTGGAATGGACCTAAAGTTCATCTTGTTCCAACACCTGCTATGGCAGAGACACCTTCCACTGACCAAGGTAGCTCAGTGTCCCATCCAGCCTGCTTTTGACCGCCTCCAGGGATGAGGAATCCACTGGACAACCACCTTCATAATAAAAAATTTCCTCCTAATATGTGATCTAAACGAACCCTCCTCCAACTTGAGGCCATTCCCCTTATCCTATCACTAAGTACTCTGCAAAATGTTCCTCACCATCTCTTTTGTAGCTTCTATAGGCACTGTAAGGGGCTCTAAAGTCTCCCGTGAGTCTTTTCTTCTCCAAGCTCAACAGCCGCAACACTCAGCCTGTCTTCACAAGAGAGATGCTCCAGTGCTATGCCCAACTTAGTGCTTTTCTTCTGGACTCGCTCCATCAAGTCCAGGCACAGCTTGTGTTATGGGTTGCAGGCACAATTTTCTGGATCATATTGAGACAAGAAAAATAGTTCTGGTATTTCAGTCAATGGCAAATCCAAGTTTTACAAATAGACCTAATGAATGCAGCTATAACTTTGTGCAGGATCAAAATTTAGTATCGCCATTTTGGTGAAGGAGAATGGAACCATAAAGAGTGATCACTTCTAATAGTTAAATCTTCCTTGGGATGGCATGCTGGTTGCATGTTATTCCAGCAAGGACATATTTTGCTCTGTTGCAATTAATTCAATTTCATCCTAATTCTATTGTTTTTGGACCATTATACCTAAAATTCTGTTTCTCAAAATGTTTCAGAAAAAAACTTATGTTTCCCATGCAAAACTATTTTATGCCACCATTATGAGATAATCAATATATAGTCAGGAGTCACTTCCTCATTCAGTATTTCGTGGAAAATAAGACTTCATTTTCTTATTTACTCTTGTAAAATAGGGCCTCTGTTCCCCTGTAATAGGCATGGTAGTCCAAGTTTTTGTTTTCTGCCACCTCTTAACTCCTCCTTATACCAGATCTTTTCACTGCTATTAGACATTGTATGCAATTTTTTGATCAGTTGAAACTGGGAAAAAACCCATTTTTTCCCAGTTTCATCTGATCAGGTTTTCAACAGCACGCAATTCTTTACTGCATTCCAGATTCCGTTTACATTTGCAGTTCCTTCCCATACTGTGCCTCTGGTGAATATACATAGCAAGTCTCTTTTTTTTACAATGATCTTTAAGAAAATCTTTAGGATGAGAGTTGAGGAAAACATTTGAGGAATGCCTTGAGCCATCAGATGAATCAGGTTGTGTGCACTCCCCACACATTTCTTGTGGTCTAAGACAGAGAAGCCTCGGATTATACTAACAATTTGAGATTGAGAATTCTCTGGATCTTTAGCTAACAGAAGTAAAAGATGTTTCTTATGAACAGAGAATCTCTCTCTAACTATAAATACCAGAAGAGGAAAAGGAAGGTATAAAGAGATACCAGCCTATCCTGTTTGGAAAGGTAGAGTAATTTAGCCCAGAGTGTATCAGCCACCTCCTTTTCTTATCAGCCACTTCCTTCTTCAGCAGAGGCTGTATGCAGAAGAAAAAGCTTAAACAACAAATTGCCAGAGCCCACAAAAAGAATTGTCCACAAGAAAACAATAAAAGAGAAGACAAAATAAATTTCACCATTCAGTTACACCTATTATAAACCCCATTTTTAAAATGCTGCATGTCATCAGTTCCATCATTATCAAACTCCTTGCATAAGAACAAAGTGTCTTGATGAGAGAACTGATCATATGCGAAAGTTATGCATTTTAAGAGACTCTACCACATTTGTGTTCTATCAAATAGTTCCTAATGATGTTCCATAATACAAAATTAAATATTTCTGTGTCAGTTCTGTGTTCTTATTCATGAGTTGGGCATTAATTGTTAAACAATGTAACTGCTTGTTTATTTGTACTAGATGTGATTATTTATATTCTGAGTAGTCTGCAAGGTCTTTAACTGCATTGCCTAGCTATTTTTATGGGTTTGTGTGGGGAGAAGGGAAAGGTTAAGTTATTGAACTCATTTCCCTGCTCTTGTAATAGAAACCATTTTCTTTATTATTTTATTAAAAATAAATTGGTTTTTTAAAAAGACAAGAAATAAGAGAGCTATAAAAATATGTGTACACCTGCTACTCATTTGATTATACTGGAAACTGTCTAAAGCAACTCCACCTGATATGAATGATATATGTTTATTTAAAACATGTCTGTTTCCATATTTACAACTGTTTGAATGGTGAAATTTTAACACATTTAGGTGCTTCACTAAATCTGTTTTGGTTTTTTTGGGGTTTTTGTTTTGTTTTAGTTTGGGGTTTTTTTTGGTTTTTGTTTGTTTGTTTGTTTGTTTTGTTTTGTTTTGTTTTGTTTTTTTGTTGAGGAGCGAAATTCATCTGGCCGGTTACATATATTTTTTATCTCACTGAGAGCTCTCTAGATTTTCCTTATGTTTACTGAAGAGAAACAGGTAAATTTAAATGATAGCTCATATCATCTTCTGTTCTAGGAAATGCCTGAGATAGAGCACATAAACAAAGCACTAAGATACTTAATACTTTTCATTATTTAGAGAAATTTCTCAGATATGCTCTGTAAAATTGGGGAGATTGTGAAGAGGAATTTTCTCCAAACTTCTACCGTTTTTCCTTGAATCAGGCCTTATCGCACCTTATCAAGTACTGCTTTACTAATTATAATGATAGGCTATAATAAGAGCATTAAAATTACTATGAGTATACTTGTATTTACAGAACTACCTATTAAAAGAAGCTTGAACAAGCATTGACAGAGCAAAGAACTTCATAGCTAATACACCTTTTAAAGTTCTACAGAAAATAAATTTTACCTGAGATCTTGCTAAGCAATATGTTGTAATTTTGTAAACACACTTTTTGGGGTTTAGTCAGTTTGTTGTTCATGTTTTGCTTTTTTTATTTGTCTATTTGTTTCTTTGTTTGTTTTTTGGTGGGTTTTTTGGTTTTGTTTTTTGTGCTTTTTTATGTGATTTTTTGAACATAAAATTTACTGTAGATTTTAATGCAATAGCAGAACTTTTATTTGTTTATGTATCTTAGCCTGAGGTCTAGATCAAGTCTGTGACTGAAAATTGACACACATCCCTCTACACCATGGTGTAAGGATTTTTATTTGATTCAGATGTTGGTATATCTGGCTGAGTAACCAAAGTAATTATTTGTATTTGCAATAATATAACCAAAGATATAATTAGGCGATGCATTAATTGATTCTACCCAGTTTATTTGCTCACCTCCACCTCCAAGTTTCTCATTACATGCATGTATTACATGTGTAATGAGCTTCAAGATGTCGCTATTTCTGAAAAAAAAAAAGAAAAAAAGAAAAAAACCTAAGTTCATCTCCACTCTCATTTTTGCTGGAGTACTACCATGAAAGAGAACAAAGTTCATTTGGAAATTACCTAGGAATCAGAGAAGGATTCAGCTTTCCTTACATTATATGTCTACAGTGTAGAAATCTGCAGCACAAGCCCTTGGTCTAAAAACCTGAGGAATAAAATACTCTGCATTCTCACATATCATCTGCTTTGTAGACCTACTTCAGAATACTGAAGTTGCATCTGAGCTGTGGCTATTTCTCTCCATTGATTACACAAGGATGTTTGTAATTGAGTAGTTCAGATAAAGTTGTTTATAACTTATATCTGATTAGTTAAATCCTTGTTTGAAGTAGCTCCTTTTATCTTTTCCGTGTCATATATCACAATGGCCTGAGACCAGAAAAGTAAGATAATTTAATTCAAGATTCAGAGATATTAGACTAAGAGCTATCAGTGTTAAGCAATCTTGCTTCAAATCAGTAGTGTGTGAACTAGCCAGTTCCTTGTATTACAGCCTTAAGAGAACTGTGCATCCTATTCAAGTACCATAATAACTTCCTAAAACCCTGAGGATTTTCTTCTGGAATTTCCTACTCCAGTAATGCTCTTATTTAGACAATGCACAAATCCTCATGATTTTCAGACAATTCAGCCATTCTGGGAGAACACAGAAAATAAAAACAAGATGTAGAATTCATTCTAGGACGTGATAAGCCAAGTATTAATAGTTACATTAATAGTGATAAGCCAAACATTAATAGAAACATTAATAGTAATGCAAGGCTAACTGACAGTAAAAGTAGCACAAAAATTAAAACCTTAACTATCAGCTTTAGAGCAGAGAATTTGTTGGAGCTCCACCTCTAAGTCCCTGGTCTGAATCCAGATCTAACGAGACTGACCAAATGTCACTTCAATTAAACAGCGATAAAAGTTCCAGAGTGAAATGAATTCCACAGTCTGAACTCAGCTTCAAGTGGGCATTTGTCTTCATTACAAGCCCAGCATATATTTGGCACAGTCTGAACTCATGTCTTTAAAAGAGCTTCATAAGTTAATGAACAGGAAGATTGAAACATTCGCTGGGTGCCTACTACCACATGCACAGGACTGGGGTAGGGGAGAGAGCAAACTTCAACATCCTTTTCTCTCCCTTCTTCACATACAAAATGGAATTACTCCTTGAGGATCTTTCAGTTGTTAACAAAACAAACCAAGATAAATAAACAAGCAAACAAACAAACTAAAACCCTAACCAATAAATTTCCTCTATTTCCTTCCATTCTGTCCTTTCCTCTCTGCTCTTGTGCTTGCCTTATGTTACTCAAAGACTCCCCACAAACTTCGCACAGAGATTCAGAAGTCTTAGATTTTCATTGTTTGTTGTGGTGTGCGCGCGGGTCCGTTCGAAGTTTTTCCCCCATTTGTATTACCTTTCCCCAGTCGAAGTTATTTCTCCCCAGTTATAATCCCAACTTATGTTAATGGTTCAGTCCTGGTTTCCCCCTCTCCCTGAAATGGTTTCCCCCAGTTCTGGGCAAGCTGCCAAACCCTTGTCTCCTCCCCGGTTCCCTTGACGACCATCCCCTTTGTTACATTCTCCCCTCCTCCTGGGCCCTGTCCATCTCCCGAAACCCCTCCCATTCTTCTAGAAATTTCTCCCCTTTCCCTGAGAGGGATTGGACAGGAACCCCGGGCCCCTCCCTAGCCGGTGTTTTATTGGTTCTAGTCCTTGTCAATCCAATATCACCCCACTCCTTAGTTCTTCCTCATTGGTCGAAGGCGCTGTATCAATGTCTGTATCCACCCCCTTTATAAGTTGCTGTACTCCACTCCTCTTGGTCTTCCCTCGTGGATTTCCCTGAAGGCAATAAACCCTTTGGACTGCACCCACGAGTGAGGATCCTCTTTTCTTTGGCTCCCTCCGTCCTTTGCCGCCTCCTCGCGAGACTGCTGACCCCTGTCGAAGGCGCTGCCCCGACGCCCTGGCGCATTAGGGTAGTGCCCCCCGCTGCACGCTGCTGTTGTGCTCTCAGCCAGCCGGTGCTGCCTCCTCCCCGCTGCAGGGGGAGTAGAGGACACTCGACACAGCAGTGCGGCAGCTTGGCGCCCAACGTGGGGCCCCCGAAAGATCACCGGACCCCACGGCAGGAGGTCAGTGGTCGCGGCGAGAGTTTCGTCTCTTCGTCGTCGACTACCTTTTGCTCCGTGGTCGTCAAGCTACCCTGCTCCGTGAGCAGACCCCATTTTAGGGGTGGCGCTCCGGACGGGGATCGGATCGGGAACTTCGCCACCCAGGAGCCGATCCGGGAGGGAGCTGCGGACTTCGAGGTTTTTCCCCACTTCCCGCTGGTCAGGGGTGAGTAGTTCCAGCTTACCACCTTCGTGAGCTATCCCCCGCCCGATCCCCCGGTTTTGTCCGGTCGGGTCAGAGGTTTCGCCCTGGGCTCGGTGGGGCCGGGGCCAGCGGTTGGGGCTTTTCGTTCGCGTTATTTTTCGTTGCACCTCGAAGTTTCGTTTTGAGGGACAGAGATGGGTGTGAAACTCTCTGTCCCCCAGAAAAGAGTTTACTTCCAAGTTGTGGATACCCTTGGGGGGAGGGAAGTTAAAATTGTTAAAAGGGAGTTGAAAGAGTTGGTTTTATGGTTGTTCACTCAGTTTCCAGAGATCTCCCCTGATTTGGTTGATGATTTAAGATTTTGGAATCGGGTCGGTGAAAAATTAACTCAATTAGAAACTAAGGGGGGATCCAAGAACAAAAAATTAGTATATTGGAGCTTCCAAATTATGACGGCTATACGCGAAAAACAGAAACTGAGGGAACAACCACCCCCCAGTTCATGTTCTCCCTGTCCCCGAATCCCAGACCCCCGTTCCACCCCTTCTCTCCCTAAAAGTAAAGGAATCCTGAGGGGAGCAGCTCGCGAGAGCACCGCGCCGGTCACCCACCATCTTCCGGGCTCTCCTCAGGGTTCCCTGACCCCCCGCCTCCGGAGTCCTGGCCAGACTTCGGAGGGCTCGTTCCAGTCCCCGGAACCCTTTTCCCCCAAGTCCCCAGTTGTTAAACCTAAAGTTAACTTTGCAGTTCCTGAGGGTGGCAGCCCCCAGACTGGCTCTCAAAATGGCTCCCGTGGAGTCCAAAATGGTGGCAGCCACATGGCTTTTCCCGCCACCAACCCTTCTTCTCCCCACAATCCTTTCCTCTCTCCCGCCAACCCTTTCCCCACCCCTTCTCATTTCCCTAACCCTACCCCAAATTATGTTAATCCTTCTCCCAAGCCCCCACCCTCTTACACGCCCCTTTCCCCTCCCTCTTCCCAAGTACCGCCTCCTGTTCACGCCCCTCGGGCGGAGCCAATTCCATCAGCTCCACCCCAAAGCTCCGCCCCGGTTCCCACACCTGGCCCCTCCCCCTGGCTTCCTGGTTCCCACGCCCCTCCTTCCGGTTCCCACGCTCCGGTTTCCGGGGGTGGGGACCGGGGGAATCCAAGCACTGGTACGCCGCCCCTAATCACAGCGGCCCCAGTGTCATACATTAAGGAGGGTGAAGGGCCCACCCGGGCGCAATGGACCCCATTCCCCCACTCCACCATTAAGGAGTTGTGCAAGGCTCAGAGGGAGTTTTCCCGGGAGAGTGAGTACTTCCGGGGGCTCCTTCGGGCCTCTTTGTTAGAAACAAATGTTGTACCCGCCGATTTGCGGATGCTTTTTTCATGCCTCCTCAATCCCACTGAATTCCTAGTGTGGGAGGAGGCATGGAAAAAGGGTATTAGGGATATTCTCCCAGACTTATGGGAGAATACCCAAACAGCCACAACTCCCAGTGGTGAGGCGGTTTGTACCGACTTACTAGTCGGTCTTGGGAATTGGGCCGACGGGGCAACCCAAGCCAGGGTTACCCCCCGTCAAGCGCTCCGGGAAAGCGCCAAGGTGGCTGAACGGGCCTTCCTGGCGCTCAAACCAGCTGCACCGGCCCTCACCTTTTCTAAAATCTGTCAGGGGCCAGATGAACCTTTTATTGTCTTTGTTGAGCGCCTCCGCAGGGCTATAGACCAGCAAGTCCAGGCGGAGAGCGCTCGGCTGGAGATTTTAACCGAAGTGGCAAATGCCAACGCCAACACAGCCTGTAAAGCCGCCATCTTAAGTCTCCCGCTGGACCCACCACCGACCATCCAGAAGATGATCGAGGTCTGCCAGAGGAAAGTTCCATCAATCCTCAGGGAGGACCCCGGAGCAAGAACACCAACGCGCCGGGTGTCCTTCGCAGAAGCGGCAGACCTCGGGGGAGACGTGATGGCGGCTCAACGGACTCCAGCACCTCCACGAAGACCAAGCCAGGGACAGTGCCACCTTTGTGGTGACCCAGGCCACTGGATGCCCGACTGCCCCCTGCGAAGTCAGTTCTATGACTTTCGGAGGAGGCAGGCGGCTCCCATGGCAGGGAGCGACAATCAACAAAAAAACTAGGTTCTGAGCGCAACCCCTCCTTGCGCTATGACAGAAATAAGGCGGGTGGTAACATCATTCATGAGGGGAATTCAGGGAGGGGACCCCAATCCCGCACTTCACCTTTCACGAATTCACCGGACATGACCATCTCTCCAATGGAGACTCTTCCAATTCTAACGACATCTTCCTGTGTCTCACCTTTTAGGTTGCAGCTGGCTGAGTCAATTAACATCAAGGACTCTCAGTGCAGGCTCGCGATGGTCGCGTTCAAGGCACCAGGTACTTGGTTTCGGGTCGGAAGTAAGTGTGTTGTGGTAGGAGACACAAAGTTCACACCCCCGGAAATTACCATCATTCCGGGGATGCTGCCTGCGAACACGGAGAAGTTCGCTATTGGAGTTATTTGTATTCACCCTCCCGTGTTCCTGCCCAAGGGCCAAATCATCGCCCAAGCAATCCCTGTTTCCCTCTCTGAGTTTTGGCAGTGTGAGCAGGAGGCTCACACTAACATCTCGCCCCCCGCCCTAGACGTGTGCTGGTCACAGGCACTAGGGCGTGGGAAGCCTCGGCTCACCTGCCAGCTCTCCAACAAGGGACAAACTACGAGGGTAAACGGGATGTTGGACACAGGGGCAGACGTGACGATCATTCCTGCAAGGGAATGGCCGTCACAGTGGGAATTGCAAAGCGCTGCTGGACGAGTCCAGGGCATTGGGGGTGTTCAATTAGCTAAACAGTCCAAGAGCGTGGTGCAAATTACGGGGCCGGATGGGCAATTGGCTTCTATTCGCCCATTTGTTTTAGATTATGCGGAACCCCTGTGGGGGAGAGATGTTTTAGCCCAGTGGGGAGCCACAATTGACTTACCAAAGGCTCCTCAGCTTTTTCAGTAGCGGCCACTGAAGAGCGCCCTACCCAAAAATTGACGTGGAAATCAAATTCACCTATCTGGGTAGAGCAGTGGCCGCTGAACAAACAAAAACTACAGGCGCTCACGGAACTCGTGGAGGAACAGCTGAGGAAAGGAAACATCGTGGAGTCCACGTCACCGTGGAACTCCCCAGTCTTTGTTATCAGAAAACCGAACAAAGACAAATGGCGGCTCCTCCACGACCTCCGCCAAATTAACAACATTATTGAGGATATGGGCTCTCTCCAACCAGGGATGCCGTCCCCAACCATGCTCCCCCAAAATTGGAATTTGGCCGTATTAGATATAAAAGATTGTTTCTTCCAAATTCCCCTGCACCCGGACGACGCTCCCCGCTTTGCCTTCTCGGTTCCCACCATCAACCGAGAAGCCCCAAGGAAGAGGTACCACTGGCGAGTCCTGCCGCAAGGCATGAAGAACTCTCCTGTGATTTGCCAGCGGTACGTCTCTTCCTTGCTGTCCCCTGTCCGCCAGGCAGCAAAGAATTCCATCATTTTACATTATATTGATGACATACTCGTTTGTGCTCCTGACGACAACTCACTTACCCATGCTCTTGCCCTGACAATCAATGCATTGACTTCTGCAGGGTTCGAGCTTCAGGAAGGAAAGATTCAGAGGATGCCACCATGGAAGTACCTTGGCCTGGAAATCACCAAGCGGACCATTGTGCCGCAAAAATTGGCCATCAATGCAAAAGTGTCCACTTTAGCGGATGTCCACCAACTGTGTGGGGCTTTAAATTGGGTAAGACCTTGGCTGGGTATTCCTACGGAAGACCTAGCCCCCCTTTTCAATCTTTTGAAAGGGGGAGAGGAGCTCAGTTCTCCCAGGACCCTTACCCAGGAAGCCGCCACAGCCTTGGAAAAGGTACAAAAGACCATCACACAGAGACAGGCACACAGATGCCATCCGGATCTGCCGTTCAACTTCATCATTTTAGGAACCCTGCCACACCTCCACGGGTTGGTTTTCCAGTGGGACCCAACAGCAAAAACATCTAAGGACCGAGGCTCGAGGGACCCCCTCTTGATTATAGAGTGGGTGTTCCTCAGCCATCACAGGTCCAAAAGAATGACAAGGCCACAAGAGTTGGTGGCAGAGTTGATCCGGAAGGCTCGCTTCCGGATCCGGGAATTAGCCGGAGTTGACTTCACATGCATTCATATTCCTATCCAATTAAATTCGGGCCATTTGACTAAGGCCATGTTGGAACATCTCCTCGGGGAGAATGAAGCTCTCCAATTCGCGTTGGACTCATACACCGGCCAAATTTCAATCCACAGACCGGCCCACAAATTATTTAATCAGGATGTTCAATTCAAATTATCTTTAAAAAAAATTCAAAGCCGGAAACCTTTAAAAGCACTGACCATTTTTACTGACGCGTCCGGAGCATCCCACAAGTCAGTGGCGACTTGGAGGGATCCTCAAACTCAGCAATGGGAGACCGATGTTGCCACAGTTGAGGGATCACCTCAAATTGCTGAGTTGGCCGCAGTCGTCAGAGTCTTTGAGAGGTTCTCCGAGCCCTTTAATTTGGTTACGGATTCGGCTTATGTTGCCGGTGTTGTCTCCAGGGCGGAGAGCGCAGTCCTCCAGGAAGTTCCGAACATGGCCCTCTTTGACTTGCTCTCGAGACTAATAGATCTGGTCTCCCGTCGAGAGCAACCATTTTATGTAATGCATGTGAGGTCACACACCGACCTTCCGGGGTTCATCGCGGAGGGCAATCGGCGCGCCGATGCCCTAGCCGCCCCTGTTGAGATGGCCCCACTTCCCGATGCCTTTCAACAGGCAAAACTCAGCCACCAGCGTTTCCATCAAAACGCGCCCGGCCTGGTCCGTCAATTCCATCTGACGAGGGACCAGGCAAAGGCGATTGTGGCCACATGCCCACAGTGCCAGGCCTTTCAACTCCCAGCCATCAGCGCCGGCGCCAACCCGAGGGGGCTTCACAGTTGTGAAGTGTGGCAGATGGATGTGACACACATCCCTTGCTTCGGCAGGTTCAAATATGTGCATGTCTCTGTGGACACCTTTTCTGGGGCCGTCTACGCTTCTGCCCACACAGGGGAAAGGTCGGCAGATGTCAAAAAGCATCTGCTGCTTGCCTTTTCCGTGTTGGGCATCCCTAAAGAAATCAAGACGGACAACGGGCCAGGGTACACCTCCAGGGAGTTCCGAAGCTTCCTGCAGGAGTGGGGAGTAAGCCACAAGACCGGCATCCCTTACTCCCCGACAGGGCAGGCCGTGGTTGAGCGGGCCCACCAGAGCCTCAAACGCACTCTAGAACACCAGAAAGGGGCAGTGAAGGTGGAATCCCCTCAAATCCGACTCGCCAGGGCCTTATTCACTATCAATTTTCTAAATTGCAGTTTTGAGTGCCTGAACCCGCCCATCGCGAGACACTTTAGCACCAGCCAGGCAACCAAGTTTAAGGACAGACCACCGGTCCTAATTCGTGACCCAGAGACCTGGAGGACAGAAGGGCCCTTTGACCTGGTGACCTGGGGTCGTGGATACGCTTGCGTGTCCACCCCCGCCGGGCTCAAATGGGTCCCTTCGAAATGGGTCAAACCATTCCTCCCAGGAAAGATGTCCAGACCAAGCGCCCCACCTCAAGTGACCCACTCTGCTCTAAGGCGCAAGCGGAAGATAGTCTCCATTGCCGGTGCCCCCCAGGCTGAACCAACCCCCCCGGAACCTTCCGTTTTAACATATTTTCTCCGTTTATTTCAGTTGGACCCCAACTCTTCTGTTTGATTACGCTGCTTTTCCTCGCCCAACCATCCAGCGCTTGGATCATCCCCCAGCCCAAGGCCAACGTGTGGCGGACCCTGGCACAAGCAATCGGACAGGATCACATCTGTCTGTCCACCGCCTCAGCAACAGACCCTCTGTCGACCTGCCTCGTGGGAATCCCTTTCAGGGCTGGTGAATTCCCTCCCCCCCTTTTCCCTATCTTACAACCACTTATTTCACAAACTGGCTCCCTTAAATTCTGGAACAGCCCTCAGCCCAAAGAGGTTTGGAGA
This sequence comes from Motacilla alba alba, assembly GCF_015832195.1. NCBI lineage: Eukaryota > Metazoa > Chordata > Aves > Passeriformes > Motacillidae > Motacilla > Motacilla alba. Next base: position 5,543,304 of record NC_052046.1, on the reverse strand, counting down.
GAGCTGCTGGAAGCTCTCGACAAAACAATGGACGAACCAGCTGAATTTGAGTTGCTCGGCTCTGCACAAGCTTCATTATGCTTTTTGTTCTTCCCCTACCCTGAGTCCAGCCCCTTCCTGGAGGTGAAACAAATTAACCAACGATATGAGGCCACCAGTTGGTGCCGAGACGAAGTTGACATCAAATCATCATCTACACTGTACGGCCGTCCAAGGATGCTACCCAGGGGTGTCTTTTTAATTTGCGGAGTCCGAGCTTGGGCAGGCATTCCCTCTCGTTTGTCCGGAGGGCCCTGTACTTTCGGGCGGTTGACGCTGCTTTCCCCCAACCATACCCAAATTATGAATTGGAAAGGAAGAAATGTCACACTAAATTCTAGCCGCATTAAGAGAAACACCCGCCAAATTGACCCAGATTGTGACTCAGAAATTGTTCATTGGTCCAAACCGAAAAATATTGCGGTATCGGTATTTTTGCCGTGGGTGGCCGCAGCAAAGGCACTCGGGGAATTGGGTAACCTGGAGTGCTGGGTGGCTAAGCAAGCAAATTTAACCTCAACTGCCCTAGCGGACCTCCTCGCAGACGAGGAAACAACGAGGCAGGCGACCCTCCAAAACAGAGCAGCAATTGATTTCCTGTTGCTACTCCATCACCACCGCTGTGAGGAGTTCGAGGGTCTGTGCTGTATGAATCTATCATCAAGAGCAGAGGATGCCAGGTCCGCCATACGCAGAATGACGGAAGATGTGGCCAATCTGAAACAACAAACTGAGGGCTGGTTGGAGAGACTGTTTGCCAAGTGGGGAATTTCTGGATGGTTGGGCTCTGTGCTAAAGACTATAATTCTCATAATCTTTATTATTTTATGCATTGCCTTAAGTTTCTCCATAATATATAAGTTACTCCTACGTCTCCTGCCCACCACCACGCCACAAATCAATCATGTCATCACCCCCCTCGTCGCGAGCCCAGACAACCGAGAGTCGCCTTATGAAGACATGAACTCTGCCGCACCATGGTTTTCGGTCCCGGAAACTATCGCCGGCGCCGAGAGCTCAGCGCAAGAAACTGTACATCTGGACTCTCCAAGTTCAGAGACTGAGTTTTAAGGGCCGCCCTTTTTCGTTTTTACAAAACAAAAAAGGGGGAGATGTTGTGGTGTGCGCGCGGGTCCGTTCGAAGTTTTTCCCCCATTTGTATTACCTTTCCCCAGTCGAAGTTATTTCTCCCCAGTTATAATCCCAACTTATGTTAATGGTTCAGTCCTGGTTTCCCCCTCTCCCTGAAATGGTTTCCCCCAGTTCTGGGCAAGCTGCCAAACCCTTGTCTCCTCCCCGGTTCCCTTGACGACCATCCCCTTTGTTACATTCTCCCCTCCTCCTGGGCCCTGTCCATCTCCCGAAACCCCTCCCATTCTTCTAGAAATTTCTCCCCTTTCCCTGAGAGGGATTGGACAGGAACCCCGGGCCCCTCCCTAGCCGGTGTTTTATTGGTTCTAGTCCTTGTCAATCCAATATCACCCCACTCCTTAGTTCTTCCTCATTGGTCGAAGGCGCTGTATCAATGTCTGTATCCACCCCCTTTATAAGTTGCTGTACTCCACTCCTCTTGGTCTTCCCTCGTGGATTTCCCTGAAGGCAATAAACCCTTTGGACTGCACCCACGAGTGAGGATCCTCTTTTCTTTGGCTCCCTCCGTCCTTTGCCGCCTCCCCGCGAGACTGCTGACCCCTGTCGAAGGCGCTGCCCCGACGCCCCGGCGCATTAGGGTAGTGCCCCCCGCTGCACGCTGCTGTTGTGCTCTCAGCCAGCCGGTGCTGCCTCCTCCCCGCTGCAGGGGGAGTAGAGGACACTCGACACAGCAGTGCGGCAATTGTTCTTCCATAATTCAGTATTTTATCTATTAGTTGTGATAACTGCTAGGAAAAAAAAAAAAAAAGAAAAAAACAAGCGTAAGTATTTTAGGGTCAGGCACAAAAAGGTCTTCCTGCTCTGCAACTTAATTCCTTCATTACCATCAGAAAGACTTCCAAACTTTGCTTGATGTATGCAGAGTTCTAAGTACATTGGTTGGTAACATGGACTATTAATTTCATTCCATTTCTCATTCTGTTTTTTGTTTGTTTGTTTTTGTTGTTTTCTTTTTTAAAAATGATATTATTTTCTGATGGACAGAATGAAAACAATTTAGTCTTTTATTCACATTCTCTACACGCATGTCTTAGAACAAATGATTCACATCATCCAAGGATTTGCTGATGCTGTATATCTGGAAAGAAACATTAGTATTGTAAGGAAGAGTAATAGCTTGCTTAGGAGTTTGACAATCTGAAACAAGAAGGGAGCTGATTAGGCAGTGATTTGAAAATGTCTGAAATGATAGCACTAGCAGGAACCCAATCTTTGATTTTTTTTCTTTCCTTTCATTTTGAATGCAATACGGAACAAGGTGGATGGCGACACTGATGTAGAATCCGTGGTGTTAGAATTGAGCAATGATCTTTGGCCAGGACAGGGGCAACATCAAAAAATTATCAAGTGCACTGTGAATTCAAAACAATTCAGATGAGTCCCGTATTATTTCTTTGTATATGCACGAAGAGACCGAAGAGGTTGTTTATGTTCTCCTCAATGCTTAAAGTGATCTTGTGTTATATCTAAATTTTACCATTTGGAATGTGTATTAATTTAAAAGTAATTTGATCTGATACCTTGAGGAAGTCACAGAATTACTAGGATGGTGAGAAAAAAGGAGCATTCATCTTCTAAGACAACATTGAAGGAATTTCTTTTGTTGAACCAAGCAAAATTAAAGCTGGTATGGAATAGAGAGAGAGAGAGGAAAAGCAGCTACTTGAGCTAAAGGTGATTTTAACACAGAATAAATCAGTATAAATGACCGTGAATAAATTATATTTAGTCCATTAATAGTCTTTTATCTGCTGGGACCTAGAAACCTCTCTGGAGAACCACTCCTACAAAAACAGTGGGGGGAAAAATAATAACTGACTTCAAAAATGATTGCTGTAAATACACTGCAATGGCCACATGCCATTGTGCCGGTGGGGGCAGAGGTGAGCTTGGATGGTCAAGGACACCTATTCCACTTTGCATCTTTAAGTTAGCATAAAGCCTGACATAGGTATCTCCTGTATCTTCCCTTAATGACCTTTCACGTCCTAAGTAAAAAGAAAACAAAGAAAAAATAATAAAGAAATTGAACAAGCAGAAGGACCTAGACATTTCTTGTAACATGGTTCCAGTTTCTGCTCCACTAAGCTGACCCACAAGCATGCTCTGACTATGAAGTTAGCAGGCAGCAGACCCTCTAGACTCCTGGTGGCTTTTGAATGCTGTGTTCTTAAGTCAACTCTCTCTGTGCTCTGCAGCAATCCTGTCACAACCCAGCTAAGAGCTCTGACTCATTCTGCCAACTGAGCTCTTAAAATGCGGTGTTATTCAATGCTGAGATTGGCCACATGGCTTGAACATAAGTAACTTGCTAAGTCCATTGACTTGTACTGTGAGTCAGAAGTCACTTACAGGATTTAAGAGCACCCATATATTTAACTGCTCTCTTTTTACCACTTTCTCTTAGACAGCACCTTTATTAAAAAGCCTGAAAATACTTTTCTTTACTTAGGACACTTTATCTATTCTTCTGGCTGTCTCAGCCAGTAAATTCCATTGTCAAAGACTACATCTCTTAAAAATTTGAAATTATCCTGTCTTACATTTGCAATTTTTTTTCTTTTTTTTTTCTGTTGAACATTTCACAGAATCACAGATTCGGTCAGATTGGAAGGGACCACAGAGGAGGTTCATCTGTTCCAATCTTCCTGCTCTGGCATTTGTTCTTTTTTTTTTTTTTTTTTTTTTTTTTTTTTTTTTTAAGAAACCCTTTTTAACTATGTAACTCTTGATTGTGGAAGAGCAGAAAAAACAAAACAAATAAAAAATCAACAGGAACATGAACAAATAGAAAAATAGAAGTAGGTATAGTGATATGGAGGTAAGGAGAAAGATCTCTTCCATCTCTTCTACTGACTTTGATCGCTGATGTAATAAAGAGGAATAGAAATCAAACTGCTTCTTCTCACTTGAAACCAGCTGTTGTGGCTTATCTGTAGATGGCGAATTAAAGAAAGGTCTCACAACGGCTCTCCCAAATGCAGACACAAATCAGGAGAATTGAAAGCAATGCCATGTATAATTTCAATTTTCTTAGAAAATGACAATCAGCTAGGTAACTGAAAGATGTCAAAGAACACTGGAACATTTCTCCTGTGGAAAGATATTTCCAGCACCTTGCTCTTGCCTTTCTCTAAGTCTGGGGGGGAGATGTCTGTATGATGGTTATTTTCTCTATTAGTCTGAAAGTACTCATTTGCCCTTCTTATTTCTGTTAAATTGGGCACTCAACTCACCAGATAATGAAGACCCCCAAAATTTTATCAGATAAATAGAACTGGTGATTTTATTTTCTGATTCCCACAACCAAATTTGTGGGACTGCTTCTTGATAGCAAATACTTGTGGGATCTGTATTTTACTTTACAAGCAGTTTAGGGCAGGGTTTGTCATTTGTGTGTCATATATTTGTACAATGCCAATCTGCTTTCAGCATTATAAAAAAACTAACATTTTCATTAAAATTCCATGTAATTAAGTGTTCTGATAGCTTTTTTAAGACACTATTCTTAAGAATCAGTCCTACAATTCTAGCTCATTTTATGTAAGCTAACAATACACAATAATAAAACATCTCAATTTCTTGTGCCTCTTCCACCTCAGACTTGTAATATAAGAGACACTTTTTTGCCCTACAACTAATTTGAAAATTTTATACGTATTTTTCCAAGCAGCTTAATTCCAAGAAATGCAACCAGTCAGTATATTTCTTAATTTATTTGGGTCCTTGTAAAGTTTCATCTGATAGACATAAAACTGTAAGATGATAGCATTGAAATGCAAGTCACAAGCTTCAATTAGGTACAATCAGAAATCATGCGGTGACTTCATTAAGTATCATTAAGAATGATCAAAATATTGCTCTTAGGAAAAATACATCAAAAGCATGCATTTACACATTGATTAAACAGGATCTGCAATTTCTAAAATCTGGTACGAGAAAAAAGAATGTAGTAAATTAAGTGCTCATACCCTACTTAGCAACAAGGGACTGCTTAGCAACCAACAAAGTGAAAAATAATGGATATGGCAGTGCACAAACTCTCAGCCCCCTTCAAAATGGAAGTATTGGGCAGCCATAGACAGAAACTGAAATAGATGTCTAGAAAAAAAGAAAAAAGCTTTTCTTCTCTCAGTAAATTTCACTTATATCAAAGATAGCTAATGTGGTCTAAGAGAGAAGCAGCTGCTAACTATCAACCACAGAACAAGAGTCACAATTCCTCGGTCAATTGATCCCCTAGTCCGTGTTCACTTTCCTCACTTGTACAAGCTCTAGCTTTTTTGTCTGCTGTGTCCACTTTTGGGGTCAGTATTCCATCTTTGTGTGGTTTCAGACAATTCAGGCTACAGCACCTTTAGAGAAAAAATTCATTTCCTAACACTTTTTTCTCAAATCCTAACGTTTCTCTGCCTGATGGAAGCCATGTTTTGGCCAGTTGTCCTGATGAGACAGAAGACCAGAGATATGAAATTTTTCAGTATGAGAGTTTGAGTTTAATTACTTGAAATAGCATGAGTTTATAGATTTACTATCCTTACAGAAAATTTCTCTTAAGTCTCAGTTTCTTAAATGTCATCTTCCACAAAATAAAATCTTTCAAATATTTCTCAGTGTAAAAATTTACCATCCTTCTACTCTAACATTTTTAACACTTTTGGATGGAATTGAATTACTCTTTCTCTCAGAAAGGTGAATTGAAAAACAAAAAACCTTTAGGTTTTTCTTGCTTGTTTCCTTATAAGTCAACTGAACCAGGATTATATAGGAATTATAGTCAAGGGAATTATAAATACGGGAAAATGATTTTCCCACTGGCATACAGAGATAGAACAAGTGACAAAGATTTTAAACTAAAGAAGAGAGGTTTAGATTAGATATTAGGAAGAGATTCTTTCCCATGAGAGTGGTGAAACCCTGGCTCAGGTTGCCCAGAGAAGCTGTGGCTGCTCCATCCCCGGAAGTGCTCAAAGCCTGGTTGGATGAGGCTTGGAGCAATCTTAGTCAGTGGCACCCCTGCTCAGGGCAGTGAGTTGGAAATAGAGAATCTTTAAGATCACTTCCAACCCAAAATTCTCTATGATTCTGTGATATATTTGAACAATCAATGAGAAAAAACAGATTATGAAAGTGTACACAACCATCAACAGATTCTTTAATTCCATGTGGTCTGTCCCAGAAAAAATTATGAAAACACTGTAGTAGAGATACATAGCTCTCTAAAAAATCTGTGCAGGGAAATCCCTTTCAACACACACAAATGATTCAGGGAAAAAACAGTAGGGCCCCAACCTCATTGATTAGAACATGGTAACAGTAGTGTTATATTGGCTAAGACCCTTAAATCCCTCAAAACTAATGTTTTTACCGTGATAGAACATTTTTTCACATGGTTACTTTCCTACATTGTGATCACTAATTTTAAAGACTAGCTAACTTTGTGAAGTAGTTGCTTAAAATGTAGTCTAAAAGTAACTTCCAGTGGCTATAAATTCCACCATGAAACAAAAATCTTAAAATCTTTGTATCTGGTCCATCAATCACTATTTCTATTTTTTTTTTTCCCTAATGCAGCTCCTTTATAAGAGAAGAAAAAAAAATCCCAGTGTATTTTCACTGGATTCGACTCTTGGAACCTGAAAAACTTGTTTAATTCAGAGATCTCAAAGCAGTGAGCATATATTAAAAGCAGTATTTTCTGAAATTGCCTCAGATTTTTACCTGACTCCTGTAAGAGAATTGCAAGTCTGAGAAGGCATGAATGGATGTGCATGGCCCAAGGTTTACAAATTATGTTTCTCAAGACCTTTGTGCAATATGCAAATGTTGTTGCATTTGCTTACAGTTGAATAAACTGAGGCATCAAGAGGTTAAGTGGTTGGCTGAAGGTTGTGGAGCAAAGCTATTCCAACACCATGGGCAGACCCCCAGGGTCCTGGTTTCCGGAGTCATGCTGTGTCTGCTGTATTGATTCTCCCTTTACAACCATGCCAACGTGTTAATGGGCTACAAAGCTAATGGAATATTAAAAGAAGCTTACGAATTTTGCCTCTTGAGGTTGGCTGGCCATGTAATTTTACAAACAAAGGTTTATAAAACAGGGAGAGAGAAGAAGGAATAAAAGGAAAAAAGGAAAAATGTCAGAACTGATTGATTAAGGGAAGAAGTAGGTACCTGAGAAATGCCTGGTCTGATGCCAGCATTGGTTCAGGTCAGACAGGGCTATTTTTAAATTATTTGGTATTTTCAGAAATTGATTACTTGGCTAACACATTAAGAAGTAGCTCTACACATTCATTTAATGGGCCAGTGCCTCTTGTACAGGTCTGGAACAGTCACATTCAATCTCATCTACTCCTTGTTAAGTAGTGTTTTCTTCTTCAGTGTGTTTATTTACTGCCAATGCTGTAAGCATAAAACATATAACAAAAAATAAATAATACCTTAAATAGTCTTTCAGCTGTATGGGCCTTCAGGACAAGTGACTTCACTTCAGGCCTTGTGAGCTCAGTTAAGGCTCAGACATCAATTCTCATTCTCTCATATACCTGTAAATTGAGTAATACTTTCTTTTCATACTGTTACCTTTTTAATGTATAGCCACTTCAGTCTAAAAGTGCTCTGAAACAAAATGTGGTGAATTCTTACACTAAAAACAAAGATGAATAATAAATAATTTTAATTTGATGACCCTATGTGCCCTGGAGTAAGAGCAGAGTACTTCAGGTGAGATAAAACCAGTAACGACTTCTGGAGAATAGCTAAAAGTCTATTGATGTCTTGAATAATGTGCACATAGGTGTTAGCTGTTGGCCCGTTTTACTTTTTTCCCTGACTTTTGAAACAAAATGATACTCAGAGCTTTCAGAAAGTTGTTTCTAATAAAGGTACTCCTAACGATACAAAAGCTTTTCTCAAATCATCAACATTTACAGACTTGTGGCATTATCTGTGGGAATGCTGGGAATAGATGGATGGCTGGGACTAGATAAAATTGTTGCAGCTGTTTTGGTGTCACATAAAAATTTCAATAAAAGCACACAGAGGAATATAATAATGATGATAGTAGTGATGATGACGGCACTACTACTACTACTACTACTACTACTGCTAATTATAATACATAGAGAATACAATGAGAATATGCATTATTAGCATGAACAATAGAGATCTTTAACCTACACTGAGACCTGTCTTCTACCTTACTTATTATAAATAAAACAGCATGGCAGAAAATCTCAAGCATCTGAGAGAGTGAGGGAGAAATAGTTTTTCAGCCTCTGAGGTCAGAGGCTTAATTTTTAATGTGAGTATTTGACTTATGTCCCCAGATATAGAAAGATTTTCCATAGTCTTTAATTTCTTTAAAGGCATGATCTTGCAAGGCTTGGTGTGCCTTCATCTGCTGTTGCCCTCAGTGAAAGCCACAACTGATGCAAACATGAAATGGGCAATATTCTGCTGTTGCAATGGCATCTGAAATTATTTTTCTGTTGGAGCTGTTCCCTGATTTTCTATACAGTTGTATACAAACAACTGTACAGCACAGCCCTACTTGGGCAGGGTTTTACGACCATAAGTAAAAAGCCCACACTTAAGCACATGAGGTCCCATCCATCACTCCTCACTGATCATAACACATGCTGACCCTGACTCAGAAGTAATCTGCTCCTGTAACAAAGCTGAGATACACTATTAATGTTTTTACTGCTTTATTATCTTGAATATGATGATGATGTTGGAAAATAAAGCTATCATCAAATTCAGTGATACCTTACAAGATACCTTTCTATTTAATTTCCTCAGTAGAAGGTATATGATTTTATTTTTTCACTAGAATTTTTTAATCATTGTTGGTAAATGTCAAATATTGAATTGCTTATAAATAAGTAATTCATCAATTATTGCAGACAATTGAATGAAAAAAACTATGTTGCAGAATTAGACATAGGTTTGGGAGCAATCTCTACTCCTTTTTATTAAGGGATGTGCAAAAAGGTGTTGGGTCTTCTGATCAAAGTTGTATGATGTCTAGTCAGCCAGTTTTTGTATACTCGCCTGCTCGGACGAGTCTCTATACCATGGTTTGTTCCTGTAGTACATTTTGCTTTTCTTGTCCATTGGCTATGCCTCTGCATTCCATTTAAAAGGAAAAAAAAAAAAAAAAAAAAAAAAAAGCAGCACAGTTTAGCTTTGATTTTGGTTTCTGCTGTACATATCTGGCCCTTGCAGGACCTCACAGCTTGCCAGAGGGAGTGTAGAGATGGAGAACCAGAAAAGAGCTCACGTGTCCTGGTGCTCATGCCCAGTGTCAGGCTCATTATTCATTGCTTGGAAGACCCAGAGGTTTACCCATTCCAGCAATAAATATTTCCATAATCTAATAGATCTCACAGTAAGGTGCACGCTGTAATATTTTAAGACATTTTTGTTTCCTTGATTTCATCCCATCATTCCTAATTATACCCCCCATGAACTTCTCACTAAATCTCTTTAATTGCAAAATTGTAGATTTTCTTTCAACTCAGCCAAATGATATGTACCTGATTCGGTTCATCAGGCTTTACATTTTCTCCATCACGGAAGAAAATACCCTTCCTTTCACAAGAAGTAAAAAATCCCCTCCACCCTTAGCCCAGAGGATGGTTCTGGATTAGAGGAGTTTGGAGTTCACAGTACAGGATTGACATTAGCAGGTCAGGTGCATGTGGCATTTACAGAGCATTAAAAACCTTGTTCCCTCACATTTAATGCCTATAATTATATATTATTTAACTTTCTGCGGAATTTTAAGAACAAAATTGCTTGAGATGCCACTTCAGAAATAATTGTATTTGTTCCTCATCACAAGGAGAATCATTTGCATGTCTTCACATCAAGAATTTTGAAACCATCTTTATAGGCAGGGATCCTAAGGCACAGAAACACAGTGGAATTCATCAGAGATCAAACAAATCATTACTGTTGGTAACAGAAACAGCATTGCTTATATTTCTCTGAAAATACATCATTTCGCTGTCACAATTTTCATTCTCGAAGCTGCATACTCCTGTTGACATTGAAATACGTATTCATTTAATATTTCTAGAGATTAGTTGGGAGAAGCTCTTGCATCAGGCATTTTTTGGTGCATGAATTTTCAAACATGCATAGATTTATATCTCATTTATGAAACTCTGGGATGATTAGGTGTTTTTGTAAATGTCTAGTGGTCAACTGTCTGTCCTGATGTAAAAACTACTGTAAGCCCGACTTCAATATGGACTTCTTAATTGAAATATTCCTCAAAGAACACTTGCACCACTAGCTAAACTATTGTCATTATAAATCTAGAAATTCCATGTATCAATACCTAGGATATTAATAGCAAGAACATAAAGACAAAAAGCATGATTTTTTTTTTTTCTTTTTGAAGCTAAATAAACCTCATTGCTACTTCCATTCTGGAATGTATTAATTTACAGTTAATTCTCTTATTGTCATTATAAAAAAAACCACATAGAAAATGCAGACTTTTCTAAAAAACAGAGTGGGTGTTAATTATTTAAAGGTTCCATTTCATAGCTTCAGAAAAAGAAAATAAACAAATTCATTATTATTAATTGACAATATTTTACCAGTGTGTTGGGGCCCCAGTGAACTAAACATTATACAAGCCACAAAACACAAAATTAAATCTTGGCTGTGATAAAATGAGTACAATAATTCTATCAAGTTCACTGAAAATTTCATCCCTGGATGGAGACAGTCCTTCTTCTGAAGAGTATGCAAAATTTAGTCCCCAGTTTTGCACAAACACAGTGTGCATAATTTTTCTCAGGTGATTAGTAAAGCTCCTTTTTTATTCATCCCCAGCACCAGAACAAATTACAAAGATAAAAGCATTGCAGGGACTGAAGTGAAGTTGGATTAGTTGTCTGTGATGCCTTTATCATCTGTGATAACTTTACTCAAGGTTACACAGATTTTTAAGAACTAGATTGGGGGTTAATTTATTAGATGATGTAACCAGTGGGTGTAATAAGCAAATCTGAGAGAAAGGGAAAAGAAGTCTCACGGTAATGTGGATGGGTATTTAAGAGGGACAGATTGGTACTTTATTTATTTGCGAATGATTTATGTTGGAAATAAACTGCATGCAAATCAGACCAGAATGAGCTCATGGTATGTCACACTTTCTTCAGAACGTATCTTACCAGCTTCATTTTCTGACTTGCCATTTTACTGTGAATGCTGCAGGAAGCTCTCACTCCTCTGTGCTCTTATCACCAAGATCACCTTTTCATTTTAACTCATAAAAAAATCTACAGAAAAAAGTCTCTCTTCAGAAAGAGACCGAGTCTCATTTCTGAAGTTTAAAAGGCTTGCACTTTCTTGAATGTGAAGTTTCAATAAGGACAGTGGGTTTCCTGAGAGAGGCATTTCCCAGCACAAAAGAGTCTTTTCTATGTACAGCAGTAGGCAGAAGGGCCGAGTCAGGCATGTCAGTCACCAGACACACCAATGCGCTTTCACTTCCTGCCAGCAGTGACAGCCCTGCAGGTCACGCAGCTTTACTTTGCTCTGTCTGTGGAGATTTTGTTTCTGCAGGAACTGATACAGTGGGGGAAGAAAGCAAGAGTTTCAATACTTGCTTTCAATTATCCAGTGTGGGTTTATCCCACTTATTCTAGCAAGATTCTCAGCTTTGTCCTGTGACTGAAGGTAGAGTACTTTGGATATCCAAGGTCTAAGCTAGCCTTTGACTCAGAAAGGGGCTTGATCATTCTATTTCATTTAATTATGTTTACTGCCCCTGCTTCTAGATAGTTCTGACATATAAGAATTAGTATGAATAATGAGTAACTTAGGCATAAACTCCAAAACAGCAGCAACATCCTGAAACACATTTTTCTTCAAAGCTCAAGGGGAGATCACTGCTGAAGTTGTATGAGGATTTTCAGCAAAACTGCAGAGGGGACTGCAAGTGACTAGAGCTTTCAGTGTCCACCAGTGTTATTTTCTGCATAAAAATACCTAGATAACTTATCACCCTGGAAGGAAGAAAATGCACCCTCTTGGTGCAAACCCATTCCAGTTAAATACTGACTGACAACATCCATTTTAATTTCCCTTCCACCCCTCTATTTCCCATCATGAAAGCAAACAAATAACTAAAACACAGGCTTGTGTCATCTAATTTATCCTTGTATTTGTAATTTATTAGTACTGTCCCTTTACTTTTTAATGTCTCTGCAGCAATGATGCTGATTTTCACCTTTCTCATCTGCTTATTAAAATAAATCTTCAACAAAACCTGAGGAACAGGGGGAAAGCCTAGGAGGTACTATTGTTTAAAGTTAACCTTTCCTACTTCCTCCAGTGTTGAATCATTCATCCATGCTTTGAAATCTGAAATCAGCGAAGGTAGAGCTGGAAAGAGAATACCAGACTGATGACAAGACCACTCTAAATATCCATTCTTAAGAGATAAGGGGGAAAAACACACCTAAAACCATATTTGTTCATATACTTCCTTTTCTGATTATAACAATAGCTTAGAAAACTGGCTGTTAAAGCTGGATTGATCGCTGGTTAGATGACATATAGCCTTTATGAGTGGGGGATAGAAACTGATAAATGTTTTTTTTTCCCCTTCACAACCTTTTTCTAAAGCTGCAGAAAATGTGTCATGCATAAAAAGTATGCAATTTTCATGTAATTAGAGGAACAGGAGATGAAAATGAGTTCCATCAGAGCAATCAAGGATGGTAATGTGGCATGGATTTGTCAGTGCCTATTTGTCATGAAAGCAAAACCCAACAAGTGTTCTATATTTTATTTCATTATTACCACTGCTATACCTTAAAAACCACTTTAAAACATCAAAAAATACAGTTTTATAACTCTGGTGTAAAAAAACAATGAACAACCCATTGTATAAGCTGCTGGAGTCCCCTATTTTAGTAAAATTTGTCTGTTTTGGTTTCAACATTAGGTTGGTTTCAACAATTAGCTTTATTCTCTCAAAGACAGAAAAAAAAGTGTGATTTATTCTGATGTTATTTCAGTTTTGCTCTGGTATTATATGCCTGGGTTCACTGTTTCCATTACTGCAAATTCATACAATGACCTCTGCTGGTCTCAGGACTACCCCATTCATCCCACTGAGTAATAACTGAGGGATCCAAATTAGGAGCGCAATCATCCTAAATTGCCCTATAAGCAGTCACAAAAAGAAGCATATCCAACGTTGCCTGAGAAATGTGTTAACTCCTGACCTGTCTTCACTGCTTGTTGAGGAAGGCCAAGTCAGTTGCGTTCTAAACTGTGTGACACAGGTAAACACCTAAAGTTAGACCAGGTGAACCTGAGCCTTTTCAAAACCCTCATCAATGTCACTCTCTATTGTTCATGTTAGACTTTCCTTTCTTGTCGACATCAGGGAGCAAGTAGAAATTTAATTGGTATGGTAGTACACAGACCTCTGTTATATCAACAGTAGTTAAATGACCAAAGGGTTAATGTTTACTTATGCTGTGGTTTTACTCAACACATTCACAGAGAAGATAAATTCAGTGGAGCTGCGATTGTATGTTTGCATAGCAACTGGGAACAACACTCATATTAAAATTATAAAAGCAAGAGGACTATAAATCAGTGTTGTTAATAATAGTTCGGGATAATAGGACCTGCCTTGCAGGGTCAGATCAAAAGGTCTCACTAGCCTGATGTTCTGTTGATGGCAGTGGTTAAAGAAAAATACTTAGGGGAAAAAAAAAAAAGCAACAAGGCAAATATGCAATGGTTGTTCCCCTGGTTTAGTCTCTCAGCTTCTGGCAAATCTGTGGTTTAGAGGGTGATGACTCAAACTATGATATACATGGTTAATATGGTTCAATTTATTTCTTGAAGGAAGCACTAAGCATTTACAACAGTTATTGACAGCTTTAAAAATTGCTGCCCAGGAAATATCCCTTCATTTATTTCCTATAAATATTTTATTTTATTAAAGCCTTGTTATGTACCAAAAAATATAGGCACTATACACAGACAGACACACTCCTCGATTTGTCACAGGCTACCTGATTAGAAATGCAGAGCCCTTTAGTTAAAGGTTGCTGATGGTTAATATATTCCTGTTTTCTCCCTTCGGGCTGGAGGTGGGAGACAGTTGCTCTCAAGTTGCATATGTCTCTCTCGAGCCATCCATGATAGGTCTCTTCTCGGTCTTTCAAGCTGGCATATGCCAAGATTTCCTGCTAATGCAGTAGGAATAACAAAAACAAGAACTTGAGATGACAGAGAGTAGAAAACTGTTATAAATGGTTGTTTGAGTATTCTGAATTATGGATTTCTCCCGATGGCACTTGCTGGCAGAGTGCATCTCCCTCTGTACATGACACTGGTGAGGCTGCAACTCAAGTCTTGTGCCCATTCTACCCTCCTGGCAAGAATGACATTGAGGGTCTGGAGCATGTCTAGAGAAGGAAGTGGAGCTGGTGAAGGGCCTGGACCACTAGAAACAGCTGAGGGAGCTGGGAAAGGGGTTCATCCTGGAGAAAAGGAGGCTCAGGGGGATCTTCTGGCTCTGCACAACTCCCTGGCAGGAGAATGCGGCCAGGTGGGACTTGGCCTCTTCTCCCAGGCAACCAACCAGTGATAAGACAAGAGGAAACAGCCTCCAGCTGCACCAGGGAAGGTTCAGGTTGGACATCAGGAGGAATTTCTTCATGTAGAGGTTTTTTAAACATTGGAATGGACTGCCCAGGGAGTGGAGGATGGAGTCATCATCCCTGGAAACATTCAAGAAACTTTTGGATGTGGCACTGAGTGCTCTGGTTTAGTTGACAATGAGGTGATCAGCCAAAGGTCAGACTCAATGATCTCAGAGGTTTTTTCCAGACTAAATGGTTCTGTGGTTCTGTGATCTGCACACACAAGAGGGAAGGAATTGCTGAGGTTCACCCAGGAGAGCTGAATGGTGACTACATGTCTGCAGGGGTGGAGTAATTGACCAAGAACAGACTCTACTGCCCTGAACCTCGCAAGCCTCTGACCTCAGAAATTCCTCCTGCATTCAGTGTTCCGTCTGCTATACACTGGTGGTGGAAGACACAGTGGTTTTCCACTAGATTTTTCATTTCATAAATACTAAGACACAAAGCTAAAATACTTACTAAAAGAAAACAACATTTTGCTTTGCAGGGCACTTCTTTAAGAAAAGAAATTGAGAACTTCAAAAGAACATGTCTGCTGCCTTATGTCCATGTAAAAAAACCAAGAGATTCTATAATGATTTCCTTCACAAAAAAAAAAAAAAAAAAAAAAAAAAAAAAAAAAAAAAAACTAACAAAGAAATCAGAAGAATCCCCATGGAGGGCTTACTTTGGGCTGGAAAGCATGAGACTATTACCAGGTACTAAAAATAAGTTCATAGAATCCTAGAATCCTAGAATGGTTTGGATTGGAAGGGAGCTAAAGGATCATCAATTTCCACCCCCCTGCCGTGGGCAGGGACACCTTCCACTGCACCAGTTTTCTCAAAGCCCCATCCAACCTGGCCTTGAACACTTCCAGGATAGGGCAACCACAGCTTCTCTGGGCAACCTGTGCCAGGGCAGCCTCCTCACCTGCATGAGTTTCTTCCTATATATTTAACCTAAACCTATCCTCTTTCTCTTTAAATGCATTCCCTCTTGCCTTATCACTGTGTGTCCTTGTAAAGCTGAAGAAGATAAATCAAAATTCCTAGAGGAATATGACCCAGACAGCGGGTATTTGTGGTGGTTGGTTGGGTTGCTGTTGTGGGAGGAATTAGTTTGATTTAAACGTTTCTTCCAGCCACACCTGGCCAGCTCCAGTGGCAAAGGAGAAGAGGAGCTCTGGTCTCACTTCTTTTTCCATTGAAGCATCTAGGACTGGCAGTGCCTGACTCACTTCCCAAATTCTTTGCTTAAAATGATCTGTGATTAGAGGAAACTTAGTTGTCTTCCATATTCCAAGAAATTCAGTAAGAGAGTCCTTATCAGGGGAAAATTGACTTTTCTCTTGGGAGGCCACCCATCCATAGTTCCTTTTCCATCTGTGGAAGCTGGATCTAAGTGCTGCAATGGCTCAGTGCAGGATTTCTAGAGCATAAATGAACTTAATACCTCCTTAAGTTTCAGTCAATCTGCATTTTGCATAAATACACACTACTTCAAATGGTCTCAGTAAAATAAAATTACTGACATTTATTACTAATTAGCTAATAATGTCATTATCTAGACTAGTTAAAAAATAATCATGAGAAGTAAAAAAAAAAGAAATCAGGCGAAGAATTATTCAATTTAGTAAACTTTTTTTTTTGGAATTTAATAATTATTCTTCCTCAGACAAGATTTGCTGGGAGACTAAAAAGCCCTTCCAGCATTTTTTCCTATTACTTCAGCTCTGCATAAGTTTGGGATAAAATATTAACTAGTGAATGACAGAAATAAAATGTTACATTTAAAGTGAACAAAGTGCTTTTATACTATAATTATTATTATTATTAATAATAGTATAAAACAGTTTAAAATAAATAAATAATAAAATAATTATAATTATAATGCTAATATTATTAAATCTGTTTCTTTCTAAGAAAAAATTTTGCAGGTCTATTTAACCCTTGAAGGAGCCATTAGGAGATCCCATTTCTCCATAAAAAAAGAAAGGTCCTATACTGGAGGAAGAAAATGTAACGTGGAAAAGGTCAGCTCCACAAGAATATTGGGCTGTCAGAAAATGACGAACCAGACAAATGTAAAAGAGTGAATATTCCCACAAATTATCTTCTGGTGGAAATGCAGGAAGGCTACAGACTGAACAAGAAAACTTGGAGAAGGAATTTTCGATTCACTCTGAAGTTGTAAAAACATACCTGTTTTAAAATTTGTTTCTCCTAACTCTCCAGTTCCTTCTAGTGCAAATTAATCTATTAAAATTGGTGAGCTGTCACACTCCACTTGGCCAGATATAGGGATTTGTGTTTCTTTACTCTCATAGGCACATGTTACAGCTAATTTAATGTATTATTAGAAATAGAGGAGTTAAATTGATTAGCATCTTTTCGAATGATCTCTTAGAGTATGATCATCCATGGTTTTCCAGGCAAAAAATTTGCGTGCATGAGAGCATACAGTAAGCATATTACATTTGGGGAAGTGTCTGCACACTTGATCCACCCAGTGTTCCCTAGGCATTTTTGATTTGTAGTGTCAAAGGGCAGCATTTCATATTTATTACATTTCTGGAGTTTCTCAAAATTATGTCCTAGGTAGCTGCAGTGTACATGTTTTGTGGGATTTCTGGAGTTTGGCATTCAGGCTGAAGGCACAAAGCGCATCTAAAAGCATCTGATCTGCTGAGACAGTGACACACCTGAAAGTTTTTTAAGTAAATATAGACTATAACTTCAACTGAAAAAAGAGAAACATTATTTGTTCTAGCTGTGATTATGATGGGCTGTGTTTCTGTTTTTCCTCTCTGAAAACCTGGGTCTTTCTTTTCTACAAAGGTGACAGGACATTAGAAGGGGTCTGGGGGGGCATGAGGAGTGAGAGGGCAATGAAAAAGAAGAATGTAATTGCTCAATAGAAGTTTCTTATGGGGAAACCTGGCACTTCTGGTTCTCATCTCCAGAAACCTGTTTTTTTTCTCAGTAGGAAAGGGAGGAAAAGGAAGACTCTAGAAACTAGATGCTCTGAAATATAGATATTAAAGTGAAAGAACAGAAATATCAAGAAAGATTACATGATCATCTGGACTAGCTCTTGCTCCCAAACAGTAAGACGTGCAGAAATGCTTTTTAGCATTATCTGAAATGTTGTCGCTATGTCTCTGGTTCCTCTTCATGTGAATTACTCAGCTTCCTGATCACAACATCAGATATTGAGAAGGAAGGAAAGTTTGACTGTCTCATGTTATGCAGCACATACCAATGTCGGGGGAAGTTGGGTATGAGTGAAGCAAAGACACACCATAGTTGTAAAGTTTCCAGAATCAATACTTGCTGCTTTAGCCTGCCAGGATTTTGTTTGGAATATGGTTTCAGTGTCTGATTCTTTCTTGCTAGGGGAGATGAAATAACAGAATGTGGACATAGCACTGAAAACAAAGATGGCACAATCTCATTTTCTTTCCTGGCATGATGATAATTTTTATTACTATTATTTTTTCCAGTCATGGCAGTTTTTCAGAAACCCCCTATCCCTATTCCCCTCTGCCCGTTCCCACCCTCCTTCTGCTTCTCAGAGATGAGTAACTTTGCCATCCTTATTGAGTAAATAAATAAATAAATAAATAAATAAATTTCTGCGAGACAGCTTGGAAGAATGTTTGATAATCTGAACCATTATGGAGGTGAAATTTCATTACACAGATGGTGACATCCCAATGTCTATCATCAAAACACAGCAGGTAGAAACAATCAGCTAGGCCCATTCGCCACTATAAAATTACACTTACATTAATGTCACTCTAGATTTCATTATGCAGAAAATGATATTGCACAGGTCTCTGACATGAGGGAGACTGGGAGAAGAGGAAAAAAAAAAAAGGAGAGATGTGAATCTAAGTGAGAGAATGGGGGGAGGATGGGTGGGCAAGGCAGAGAAGCAGAATGTGAACTAGGAATGATGAGCTCTGCCAATAAAATAAATACACAACCACATCAAAGCCTTGTGGTGCTTGTGGCAGTGTCCTGTCTTGGTCATCTCCAACCTCAGCACCCACTTCAGGTCCTGAATGAGAGAATCAGATTGAGAGATTGATTCCTTATGGGAGTGAGGTAGTTTCACATTTAATTTGTATTCATAGTATTGTAGAATCATAGAATAACCCAAGTTGGAAAAGACCTACAAGGATCATCAAGTTCAACTCCTGGCCCTGCACCCCACGAACCACAACTTATTAATAAGCCTGACCATCATAATTCAGTGAACCAAGTAGTACACTTCAAAAAGTCATTTTTGCATGCTGAACATTCTAGGGATCCCAGGGGAAACAGTCCACAGATTTTTATCCATCCCCTTCACCTTCCCATTCCTATTCCCATTCCCATTCCCTTTCCCATTCCCTTTCCCTTTCCCATTCCCATTCCCAGGAAGACTCTTGAATATTGCATTTCACTTTACTCAGCTGCCACTCCCTAATGTTTCAAACATCATGACTTGACTAAATTTCCTATGATCCAAACTTCACACTGGTCACACCACTGTGATTTTCACCAGAATATTGCTACGTTGGTGCACATTAGAAGAGATCATTCAGCAAGGCCACAGCATGAGAAATTGGCAGAGACATTTAGGAATAAGAACTATTCCTAAGGGAAACTGATGAAAATTATCTGATGAGGTTTCACATATGAAAAAAAAAATGCAGGATGCCAGAAATTTTTCATTTTGATTTAAAAATACCATTGGAAAATATCTGCTTTGAGGGTGGTGGGACACTGGAACACATTTCCCAGAAAACTCATCCTAGATACATTCAGGACCAGGTTGGGTGGGTTTTTAAGGAACATGGTCCAGTGAAAGGTCTCCCTGACCACAGCAGAAAGGTTGAAATATCACAATCTGTAAGGTTGCTTTGAACCCAAATCATTCTGTGATTCTGTTTTGTCATTTCTGATTTTAATGATGTTACAGAAAATACCACTGCTGTATTTCTAAAACCAAGTCCAGCATTGTCACAGTTTTCTCAGTCAAAAATTCAGGTTAACTTTTGAATCTCTCTGCTCTCTATGCTAAGTGATGAGACACAAGAGAATTTCATTCTCTTATCAATAGAGCTGTATGATGCTTCTATTTTATATTTGACAAAAGGTTGAGGTACAGGTTTACACAGAAAGGGAACCTTAGTATTCAAATTAACCTGGGCTTCTGTTACACTTAAAGGGAAAGTGAACAGTACTTTGAAAGAATAAATTTTATAGTAAAATAAATATTATCTGGCTTCAGCAGTTTAAATTGAATGTGTCTACCTCTAACACAGACCAAACTGCTTTTATAATCAACAGGAATCTGACCAATAGGGATTACTGTGTGATACATCTCCGTATTTTTAGGTCTAGTTTAGGATGACTTAAAACACAGCTGAAATTTACTGCTGTCACCTGTAAAACTAAATTTGGCCTCAAACTACAAAGTCGGTGCCTATAAAAATTTGCTGCCATATTAAACTAAGGATTTATTTTAATATAAATTATGTTATGTTATGTTATATTGTGTTATATTATGTTATGGTATGTTATGGAATTATGAAAGTTTTAATCACCATTAAATACTGAGATGTCTGAGATTGTGATTGAAATTAGACAATAAACCTCTAAATATTTGAAATTAGATGAGGTAGCTCTCATTAAGCACTGAAGAAATTTTGATTCTATGGTTCAAAATCCTTAGAACTGATAGAAGTTTTAATGAAGTACAAAAAAATGTACACCTGCCCTCACTAACATTTATATGTGTGCATTCTGGTTGGAGAAAAGGCTTTAAAAAGCAGTCACCTGACAGACGTTCTTCCAATGAAATTTTATGTCCAGTTTTGTAAACTGAAAGATATGAATATTTTAGACAAACATTTGAAGACTAATTCAAATAAAATAAGAACCCTTATGTTTTAACCATCACTGTGTTACAGCCTTTATTAAGCAAGAGTATCCAGAGTACAAATAACGGATCTTCTTTGCATTTCATTTAACAAATATATTGATTGAAGTCTCCCTTCAAACCTCAGCAGACGGGACGCTTTAGGGGTAATTTTTTCAAAGGAAGTTTGCATGGGGGATTTAACCAGCCAACTTCCCTTGATGTTAGTAGGAACTATGTGACTAAACTGATACATAACTTCGAAAAGACACCCCTAAACGCCTTATGTTGAATCCCTGGAAGTCTTTGAACTCAGCAGGATCGTTGCCTGGATAAGAAGTGGTTGTTCAGATCGAACATATGAATCAGTTATAATAAACAGTGCTGTAAACGGGACAAAGATTGCATTTGTCCAAAGATAAAGGGAAGGCTGGTGTAATACAGAACCAGTGGATTTGTCATTAAACCTTTTAATTTCTGGAGAATTAATTAAATAATCTGCCTAATTCCATATTGGGGAACACTTCTGGGAAACAACTTCATCATCTATGATGAGGTAGCTTCATTAAAATAACTCAACTTTTCTTCAGTCAGCTGCCAATAAGATGGTCCCCAATGGATTTTCCTACAGTATATTTTAAAGCAAGCTTAGATTATTCTAAGTCATTTATAGACAGGAAGATGACAACCAATCTGAAACAAGGGCCCAGACTTACACCAAAAGAAGGTTCTGTCTGGGCACCGGTCCAAGCTCAGGCACCATTACTTTCATAATATTCAGTTTCATTCAAACAGTTCACTGCATAACCTTCATGCTTTTGCTCCAGATTTGTTTATCATATTGAGTAAAGATGGAATCACTTCCTATTCCTCTTTGACTTCCTATGCTGTCTCTCTTCTGCTGTTCTCTGCAGGGTCTCTGTGTCCCCTCCATCTCCCACGGAGAAGAAATAGAGGTCTCATGGATGGCTCTTATAAGTCGTGCTGAGCAGGAACCTACAGCAAAGGTCAAATTCAGTCTGAATTATTTCAGACCATAGTGTTATTCCCTGACTAAGCCTTTCTTTGTACTTTATATATTCTTCAAATGGAAGTGCTTTGAACCATTGAATTTGAGAATTTTGATTTGACTTAGTTTACACTCCAGATATGAATATATATATATATATATATATATATATATATATATATATTCTTTCAAAAGGAAAGAAAAAATCCACCTGCAAACTGTATACATTGAAATTTTTAAAAAAAGTGTAGCACTGCTATAGAAAATGTTAGGAAGCCAGCATTATTTTGATAGAAATATTTTCCCTGAAAATATGCTGTCATTAGATACGATTAAGGTAATCTTCCTAAAATTAGACAAACAGACAGAGATGTACCATTGTTATCTCCTGCAGCTGTCTGCCTACCAGATTTGTGACATTTTAGGGGTATCTTTTCAAAGCAGCATACAGAGTTTTAGCTGCATGACTCTCAGAAACATCAACAGAAGCTGATCGATTAAATCCCACACTTGCCTTTGCTTTGAAAAATTTTCCCCTAAGCTTTCTGTCTGTTGGGCTTTGTAAAAGTACTTCATTATTTCCCATGCAGTGAAATGCAGAAAATATTCAATCTATAATAAAAGATGAATGAAATTAAAATAGAATAAGACTAAAAAATATATAACATAAAATAAAGATCAGGATTTTTACTAGTTCTCTGCTTCCTTGATTGCTGCTCTGGTACTGTGAATGTATTCCAAGCTTTGTTACATCCATCAGGGATGGTACAGATGGACATTTTGCCTGTCCAACCTGACTCAACCGCTTGAAGATTCATCAGAGAGAATCTGTTGGCAATTGCAAATGGATGTAATCCAGAGCCGGCAGATTTTGTTTCTCTAGAGGAAAGCAGGACTGTAAAGGGCAGACCAGACTGGCAAAAATATTTACTTTTAAATTTCATCACTTCAAATTTATAATGGGACTAAATGCCTTTAAAACTTCACCTTTTTTAATAGGATACTAACAGAGATTTTCAATGCAATACATTTGCTGACAAGTCAGACACTTGAGAGTGGGAAGCATTTTGAGTTAAAAAAAAGAAGAAGAAGAAAAAAAGAAAAGAAAAAGCAATCAGCAGGGTGACATATACTTTATTAGTCCTCTTCAAAATCACTTCCTTCCTTTTCCCCCTTTTATATTTCTTGTCTTTCCATGTGCTCTCTTGCTACATTACATCCCTCATTTTAGGCATTTTAATCTCTCCAAAGGGATGCATCCCAGTGGCACAGGCAGTTGTAAGGCACAATTCTCAGCTACACCATGGCTCTTTTACAGTGCTGCAGCAGCAAAAAGCAGCCTTATAGCCCATGGAACTGGCCACTGTGGAATATTCTCCCTGCTATGCACAAAACGGGGTTTCAGAAAGCGAGTAAAGTCAGCATATTGGATATATAATGGCTTCTGTCACATTTTCCAGTGTAAAAGACCCCCATGCCTGGGGTAAGCATGGGGAATGAGGAAAGGGGATCTTGCTTGAAGTCGTATCATGGCCTTGAGAGAAGAATTCCACAAAATTCAATCTGTCTAGCTCTGTAGGGTACCTTTTCCATCTCAATAAGCTTTGGTGCAATGAGGAGAATCAGTCATTACCTGTTGTAGAAATGTGGGAAAGTTCTCAGAAATATTTCTGAGGCAGTTATAAATATATGGAATTTACTTACTTGACACCTGAGGAATTGTCAAACACAAGAATTCTCCTGTCTTCTCACAATAGGTAGCTGCAGGATATTTACTTATTTAAAGGTGGAAGTCTTATTGGATGGTCAATACTCTTTCTACTCTTTTGAATGGTCTATACTCTCTATACATAAGGATGCATAAGTTGGCTTCTCCTTTTCTTCTGAGCCCTGTTTGGCCATTTGTTAATAAGACTGGAGTTGGTTAGAACATTTTTCTTCCCATATTTCATGTGTTTACAGCACAGTTGCCACCAAAGATTTCATACCACTGAAGGGTGGTATGTTCCTGCAGCTGACCCACACAGAATGGAAACACTCCCTGCTCTGCCAAGTCATCCTGTGGGTACAGAGAATCTGATGTGAAAGTTCTTTTCTGGAGGTTTTGATCAAGCCAGGAAATCTGGGAATGCTTTTGCATAGGTGCCTGGTGGAGATGACATAGGATAACTTACAGAATTAGAAGGCCACCATCCTTTTGAGTCCAGAACTAATGCTTCTCCACTTTTCCTATTTATACATGACAAAAATGCCATTAAATTATGTTTTTCATCTACATATTCCCCAACATTCCTTCAGAAGCAACAATGTCAAGATAAATTTAAAAAATCATCTCCTCTATTCTTCATCCAGCATGGGTACTCTTGGTACTCTTAAGAAATCCACTCCGAATTTCTTTCTTGCTCTCCTTAGGAAAGGTTGTCAGCAATCCTTTGTAGAGAAGAGAGGGCTGAAGCCATGCAGAAAATGCAGAATCAGGACAACCTTTCTTCTCTCTCTGCTCCCCACTGATGGCCTTGTTCAGGTGGTGAATCAACCCTCAGCTACACCTCCCCTTTTGGGCATGGGAGATGAGCCTTATGCAAATAGCCACAGCCTCATACACACCACCATGGAGTGCTCAATAGAAGGAACAGTTCACTGCATATCAGTAGTTTCTGTGTACATATTTTTTTTCCTCTCAAAAAAAACACTACCCCACAAAAACAAAACAACCAAACAAACAACCAACTAAAAACCCCCAACAAACAAACAAATGAACAAAAAAAAAAAAACCCAAACAAACGACCAAAAAAACCCCACAATAAACCCCAAAACCCCCAAAACCACAAATAAACAAACAAAACCAAACAAACAAATAAACAAAAAAACCCAAAAACCCCATCCTGAGAGCATAACTAGTGAGTTTCTCAGCCACCAGACAGAGGAACTTCAGGCTTATCTGGCTCAGTGCTCAGCACCAGCCACAAGACATTGCACATCCTCAAGCCCCATCAATTTCAATTGAGTTGAAAGGCTCCCATTCCCATTATTCTCTTCCTGTTAGTAAATAGATTCCTCCTACTTCTATTGTATTTTGGGTCTGTACTCTGTAACTACAGAAAGCAAAATGTAGAGACACTAAAGTAACTCTAGGTACCTTTGTTCCTGCTTCATTCTCAGCCCTGACCATTCCTAAGGGAAGGTAAAGCAGCCTTAGGGCGAGTAAAAATTATATTCTACATGCAAATATTGCATATTATTTAAGCACTGCTTTGTAAAACTGAGTATTTTTTAATGTTTTCAGTATTGTTTTATGTTCAGGAAATTAGAGAAGAAACAATATAGATAATTTTCAGTTCCTAAGAATCTACCTTATACCCTTTGAGAATACCTTTAGTAATCTGCTTTCAGCACTGTTTACCTTAGAATACTATTTAAATTGAACTGGAAAAGTAATATTGCAAACATTAGTTGGTTCTACAGTGAATGCTCAGTACACGCTTTAATTGGAGGTTTAGAGTTCCTTTAGAAATATAATTCTGTTCAAATGAAAGCTTTAATATATAAAAGTACATTTACATATATGTAAATGTGTATATGTGTATGCCCCTACTGTAAATATTATTTTTATTATTTTGTTATTTCACTTTTTACTGTCAGTGGCTATTTCTTCCTTTGTTTCGGATTTTCCCTACTCTGATCCCCAGAATAAAAATAAAATAAAATAGTTGTGACACTTACTGGCAGAAAACCTAACAGCTTTGAAATCTATTTTCTTCTCTTTTTAATCCTGCTTTAATCCTTTAGAGCTACAAACCAAGGAAAATGCCTATTTTCTAGTGTATATATTTACAGCTTCTATTCTAAATAATTTTAGTGCTTTAGGATTTGCAATCACCATGATTTCCTATATGGAGAAAAAAAGAATATCAAACTTTTAAGCTCCACAGGGAACAATTCAGGATTCTTTAATGTAGGATGCATATAAAAGCAGTCAGAGCTGTTCTTCTCCACTCCAGCTATTTGGCTTCTCTCTGCCATTGTCTGGCGTATCCTTACCTTAAATTCCAAGGCAGTTACATTTAATAACTAAATGCACTGAGCCAATTATTAAATTCACCACCATGATCCTCCCAGCACATGCAAACCATGGACAAAGCTTAAAACCATTTCCCAAAGATGATAATTCTCTAATTTATGTGCATGTAAGAATTTGCCTTACACTATCTCTAATTGTGATATAAAGAAAATTGTTAATAGAATATAAACAAAGAGTGACCATGAGCTCACAAACCATTTTCATCCTATCAGAGATACAACTGTTCATGCCCCTATCTTTCTATTTGCCTCTTTTATGTGTATTAAGTAAAATGTACACAAGAAAAATAGGGAAGAGACATGAAAAGACTCATTAAGCCATCATATTTTTGTGTGATTACAGCATTGTTCTTTACATGTTCCCATTCTTCCTAAGAGAACAAAAAGAGAAAGGAGAACATTTCCTGATGTACAATTTAATGGTGAGTATGTGGAATATGTGGGATATTTCATATCTGGTTTACCTAGTCAAAAAGTGGCTTTATTCACGAAACATCTTGAAAGTTAATTCACTAATCCATCGGCCTAAAACTGCAGAAGTATCCTCTTAGTAACTTTCCGTGAACTGAAAAGAATTGGAGTGCCTACACAGTGCTCAAAAAAAGTCCTTAAAAGCAGAAAGCCTGCAATTGACTATATTGGTTCTAAATTGAGTTCCTCAATCATATCTAGTTATAGATTTCATGACCCTGGAAGCTTCTCTTTTTAGAATTAAACTCCTGAATCCTTCTATTCCCAAAGATTTCTACTTGTCTGATGTGGCCCTTCCTGGAGCACTCTTTTGGAATAAGGAGTTGTCCTCGATGTTTAACTGGTGTGTTTGGGCCAGTCAGCTTTTATCTGCTGGATAGCTGTTTTCCAGTATTTTCAGATTGCCAGTCATATAAAGTTTTGCACTGGAAGATTGAACACTTACTCAGATTTTTGAAACCTATTGACAGAAGTCTTCTTCTTAGCTGTCTGTCATGGACTGCTGAGAACCGCTTCTTTAGGGCTAAACAAACGAAGCTACTTCAATTTCCTTCTTCAACAAAATGTGTTTCTACACTCTTGGCCATCATATGTACTCTCTTCTGTGCCTTCTACCACTTAAAGTCAAACTTATTTTGTTCTAATTTTCTATCTGATTCTGGAATAAGAATGATGATAGCTAATCCGTGCAGAGAAATATCTTTGCTGCTTCTACTTTACAGTTGATAATGTTCAAAGATAAGCACCACATGGCTATTGAAATGACACCACTAACCTATAAAATGTTGGTCTATAAGATAAATATTGTCTGTCACTTGATAGAAGGTTGAAGAAAACAAAACTCTGTCACTAAATATTGTTATTCTCAGAATTGTAATGGAACCTCTTAAGAACACAAAGAGGAAAGCTTCCTTTTCTAAAAGGAAACATAGAAAACTGTATGAGAAATCAAGGCAATTGCCTCTATCTGAGCATCATTTTTTTCTATCAGATAGTCATGTTCTGCTTTTTGTGTGAGCAAAATTCTTCAGGTTTAGAAAAACAATAAAAATGACTGAATGAAATAAAGACAATAAATACCTCTGTGGGTACTCTGATAGCTAATGCAGGATGTGTTTGGTCAGGATGCAAAATGGTATGAAATTTTCTATGCATAGAAGAGTTCTCTTGTCTTCAAACAGCCATAAATTTTCATGGTTTTGGGAATAAATTAATATCACATTATTCTTCACATTTCTCTTGGATTTGGGTGCAAAACACAGAAGGAGATATATGTAAGTGTACAGGCATACATCAAAAGGCAATATATACTCCCTGTTCTCAGGAAGCTAGGCTAAAAATGTATCTGACTTTGAACAAATGAGAATAAAGTAGCTCTGACTTTAAAAAAATACCACAAAAAATAGTGTTTCAATTTCCCAACCAATTCTAAACCACATAAGACTTAGAACTTTAAAATCCAAATGTCCCAAACTGAGCATAGAATATAATCTGAAAAACTTTATTTTAGGGTTCATAACACACCAGTTCATTATGGTTTTTTTCTTTCAGCATGTCACGGGTTGTCGTGGGTTATGGCTGGTAACAGGAAAACACAAAACATGATGAGAAAATATAGTGAGATGAGTATTAGCAAATCGGCACCAAGTCCTTGAAAACCCAGAAGAAAGCTTATCCTTTTGGCCACCCTAGCATCAGGAACAAAGTTACAGTGATATTTAGGGATCAGGTTTCAGCTGCCATCTCTTGGCATAGCTGCAACAATGGAGCTAGGCTAGATGGATCTTTGTTGATTTCCATCTGTAAGGGATTTGGTCTTAATCTTCTGGTGCTTACTACCATTATAGTGTTCTCCAACTGACTCAAAATAAAAGACCTTCTCTTTTATTTTGAGTAACCCAGAATGAGTCTCTAATGTCTGTGTGAAGTATTAGTATTAAATAACACCATAGAGAGAGAGGATCTGTTGTCAGTGATTTTCTTAAACTCTCCTTTATATGTGGGAATCATGGAACTGAGTTGGGATCCCTGATTAAAGTGTGATTCTTTCCAAAATTTCCTTTCCATACCCTTGTGTCTCTCTTTTTTTTTTTTTTCTTTTTTTTTTTATTTCTATTAATGTACCACTTCGTAGCTCAGAAAATCTGGCCCTTTATTTTTAAACAGCTACTTGTGTATTACCCTTTGGATATATTTATTTATTTTATTATAAATCCTCTCTTTGCTTCTAGTCTTTATTTCTTTTTCTTTTTATTTACCAGTAGGGAGACTTAGATAGGCTCAGTTTTCTTAATCCTCTTTATAAATTTAAAAAAAAAAAAGAACCCAATTAAGTCTGCACAAAGTCTTGTTTTTCTGATGTAAAAGAAAATCAGGCTTCCTGCAACATAATAATGCTTTGCACTTCTATAGACCCTTTTATCTGAGGTTCTCAACTAGCTGTAAAACATGCATTCATTAATTAAGCCTTGAAAGAGCCAAGAGACAAAACATTATGCCTAGGCTGCAGATAGGTAAACTCAGAAGCAGAAATTCCCTGTTTTGGTGGAAGTAACCCAGATTTGAGAAGTGAGATTCAGAAATCCTAATTTCTGTATGACATCTTTTGTTTCCACATGAGGTCCAGTCCAGTGCCAACTGTTTTAATATGCACAATTCTGGAGCTAACCATTAAAAAAAACCCCTTTATTATGTTGTCATTCAGAATTTTCCTAAGTCATAGCTCATTTTTTCAATGAAAAGACTGTCATGCAGGTTCTCTGTAGGTATAAATTGCTGCAATTTGACTTTACCCTCCTAAGGTCTAGCAATGTCCTAAGTAAAATGAGTCTGTCCTTGTGTCCCCATACATGATAGACACATGCATGAAATTGCTTTGTGTCTTCCAGCTATTCTGAAAGCAAAACACACACAAAATTGTATTCGCCATGTAAGAATAATGTTGGAGAGTAAAGTGAATTACATATTCTAATAATTGGGCATAATTCTGTAGCAACCAAAGATGGAGAAAAGAAGATATTTAAGTTTTACTTGTCCATATTTAAAGAACAAGGAATAGAGGACGAAAAAAAAGCCCCAAACTGACAGTACAAAGAAATCAAACAAACAAATAAAATAATTACTTGGATTTTTTTAAATTTAACTAAGAGCAAAATTCATCAGGCAGATACTTTCAGCATCATGCTATAGAGGGTTCAAGGGAATGCAACTTCATAGTATAGCTGATCTGAAAGAATACACTTTCAAGAAGTTACTAAGGAAACAAGGTGATTTGTTTCATATCCAGCTTCTTTATATTCATTCCAAATTATTATTGCAGTAGGATTAAAAAGTATATTTATACAGTTTCTTAAATTTAATTATTGAAGTCCATAGCCTGTAGGAGATTAAAAATGAGGTTTCAAATTCAGATCTGATTTCACTACAGTTTTGAAATGTTTCAATTCATTGGTAACAGGATTTACTTCATTAACTGTAGATTTCCAAAGTTAGACTGAGTTATCAGGCTGAGTTATTCAGGCTCAACCTCTTCAGAATCCAGTAGAAAAACAGATACTTCAAGGAAGAGCTGTACCTGAACAGAGCTTTCATCTGAAAGTGCCTGTTTCTCACTCCTGAGTATGAAAGAAGCCTTGGTGGGTTAACTGGGTCATACACAGCAAAATTAAAAACATTTTTAGAGAGAAATAAACCTCAGCCTCAACTGGCTTCCATAATAGACATTCATGTACACTTGTAACAAACAGCCTTTGCTGGTGGAATGAAACTTCCACCACCCCACAGACGTGCTGAGAATGATTCATTTCTATACAGAGGCTCTTAATTGAATAATCTCATCCAAAATGAGGAACCGATTAACAATCTAGAAGACAAATGGCACCACAAAAAGATAAAGCTCATGATAGTTAAGAAGGAGGAAGAGAAAATAAAAGAATTCATAAATAAGACTTCAGAAAGAAATATTTCAATAAATACAGAGAATTAAACAACAGTATGTTATAAAAGAAAAGTAATAGAGAAACTTACTTCTTTAAATAAATAAGAGAAGAATAAGAAGTTATTCTAATATGAAGGAAGAATAGAAACTGTAGTAAGAAATAAGATTTTCTACACCAATATGCCTTTACTGATCTTAAATGCAAAAAAGGAAGAAAATGGAACAGAGAAGAAATTTCAGAGCCAGCTTAGGCTGATCTCTACTTGTGCCATTGATGAAAATATGACAAATGCCACCTCATTCTCTTCAACTTCACTTGTGCTTTCCACATGAAAGTCTTTTGAGCAGATCGAAACCATCTCCCGAGAGTGATGCCTTGAGAGACCAAATCTGGAACAGAGACTAAACAGAGTTAAGAGAATGAAGTCGGTATTTATTAAAAGGCCTCAGTGAGTACGCCTCGGGCAGCACAAGAGCCCAGCCAGGGCTAAACCCAAGATGGACCCAAAATGGTCACAAAATACATGACCAGTTACAAGGTCTCACACTTTTATAAGTTTTGGGCCACTAGCATATTGAAGTTAATTGTCCAATTTTATAGCTTTAGGTTATGAAGTCCCATCCTTCTTCTTTGCTCCCCTCAGTTCTTCATTATTTATACTTTTGGACCTGAAGTTTGTAAGGGTTGTCTTTGGTCTCAGGGTTCCTTTCCTGTCCTTGGAAAAAGATTGTTTCAGCTACCTACCTTGTGAAGAGAGATTACTGACACTTAATATGAAGCTGAGAGCTACACAGCTAGGCAGCAGAGAATGTGAGAAATATGAAAGGTAAAACTTAAGGCATCAAGAGAATTATTCTTCCATCAGATCAACAGGTTGATCTGGTTCAACTGCAACGGTCGTGCCTTGGCATGTGTTGACCACTCTGAAAAGCCTATAAAGATAATATCATGAGATTACAAAGGCAGACTGAAACAGAAACAAATTTGTACAAAAAACCAATTGCACCACAGAAGTTCATTAAATGTGATAATACTAAAAAAAAAAAGAAAAAGAAAAGGGCCATGCTTAACCTGTCACAGAGCAATTTTTCGATTAAACCTTATTAGGATTTTTATAGTTGTTTTTTAACTAATTTGTTATTGAATGAAATTGCCTTTAGGTAGCTAACAAAATTTATGTTGCTGGAGGGTGGACAGGAAGACTGAAGTAATGAAAGTTACAGGGCACTATTTACATTCATATAAGTATATGCCACTTTTTAAAACTAGTTTACTTTAAAATTCACAAAGATAAGTTACCCTAATACGCCATTTAAAATAGTGACATATACTTATATTTATACCAGTATGTATTCTGCTTTTATTCTGTTGATTCGTTGAATATCACATCAGCATCCGAAAATCTGGAAATGAGTGTACCAGAAAAATGGAAGAAAGCAAACATTGCTCCTATGTTAAAAAAAAAAACAAACAAAAGAGAGGTACATGAAAACCATGTCATATGTGTGTGTAATATACATATATGTGTGTATATCTCTATATCTATATATCTATATATCTATATATATATATCTATATATATATAAAATCTCCTCATCTGAAGTCATGAATGAATCACCTGCTTGTACAAGAAATATATGTTTTCTCAATAAATTAACAGTATATAAAGATTAACTACAACTATAGGTATAAGATAACTATATTTATTCATATATTATAACCTAGAGAAACTAATTATCTAACTGTTCTAATATTCTACTAATATTTCATTCAATTTTTAAATTCTCTGCTACTTAGCAATTAATGCAGCAAAGAAGTGAGGCTTTGTTTCAGTGACATTAAATATCTTTGAGTGAGTGCATTTGTGTGTGTGTGTTTGTGTGTGTGTATACACCTCACAAGAGTAGAGAATTCATAGAGCTTGTGGCTAAGTGAATCCCTAGTTTGTCAATATTTGACAGGTGATGGTCACTTTTCAATTTAAAAACTTCTTCTTTGTGATTTTTAAAACAAATTGGTTGAAACAAGTGGCACATAAATAAAAAATAATTATTTTCCAATTTCTTGGTGTACTTGTCAAGATTATTCTCAGTTTTGAGGCACCTTCAAACAATGCAGAGAAGCAGAAAACCCTATGAAATCTCCCAGAGAAGGCACAAATTCCATACTCAGAAGCAGGTTAGACCCATGAGTATGATGCTTTAGTAGATGCTTTTAGGCTTTTCAGTAATTTTAGTTAGCAGACTGGCAGGCTGTTGTCTTATCATCCCCACATTTTTGTTTAGGCTCTAAATTTCATTTCTGGATAGCACCAAGACATTCTTCTCACTTGTATAATCTCCCAGCGATGCAGATCTACTCACTGCATCATACCACACTGGTTAGGGTAGGTGTTGTGTAAGAAATGAGGACAAAAGGACCATTATTCTTCCTCTCTGCTCAGGAGAAAAGCCAGGCCCCGACGGAGAACAGCACTTCTCTGTCTCCTGGAAAATCAATAGCAGTCTTGGAAATGGAGGCTACACAGCAGTTGAGTCTCAGTCCAAAGTCTAAAGGAAAATAAAACAATAACCAACTCTAGTTTTTCTCCCTGGCATTTTTCTTTGACACAAAGAAATTACTCCCATTTATTGCAACTCTGTTGCTGACCTTAAAGTTGAACCCAGCTCCTACACAAAACCCCCTGAATCTTCCCCTTTCATGTACTTTTGGCCTACACCTCTAATTCATGCTTTGACACTGATTATTCTTTACTGATGTGTTGACTTTCCTTTTCTGATTTGTTTGGATTTCAGTTGTAAGCTATACCTCAAGCATGGCTTTTGCAGACACTAAATTTGACCTATTGTTCTGATTCTGACACGTCTGGGCAATAAAGGGTTGTAGGAAGAGTGTTTTAAATTTCAGTACCTACTCTACCAATACCCCTAGGTGTTGGATGCAAAGGGAGTAACTACCTCTGTTTTATTTCCCTTTTTGCACTTTGAGAAAAAAAATTCCTGTTAAATTAGTGGCTGGGATGGCTATTTTGTGCATTTTTCTCTCCCAATGCTTTCTTGCTTCCCTCCTTCATACTTTGCCGTTTTCTTTTACCTTCCCCCCCCTGCAATCTATTGTTTTCTTTTACTTTTAGAGATAACTATGGTAAATAAATACAGATTTAATCTTTAAATCCACTACCACGAGAAAATGCACAGTCCAGGTGAATGGGGGAAAGATAGACAAGAAAGGGAGTGGGAAATATAAAGAAAAGGAAGAATCAGTCTGCCGATCAAATCTTTCATTTCCAAACAGAAATAATTACAGTGATGGTCAGTGGGGGGATTTGGGCAATTTATAGTGGTGGAGCAGCCAGTTCCTATCAACAATACTTGATATTCAGGGCAAGCCACAGAACTACAAGTCCTGAAGCGTTGCCTATAATCTTTATTTCATTTTTAGATGTTATGCTGTAATAAAATGTAAAAAGGGAATACATAAAAAGTTATAGAGGTGGGAAAAAACATGGTTTGAAGTTGTATGGCATTTCTTGACAGGGCATGTTCCTAAGGATATGCAGAGAATAACAAATGCTATTTGAAATAAGTACAATAGAGATCTGAAACTAGATTGAAAACCCAAGTCAATTTTCCTGAGTGTCATTTGATTAGCTTTCTTATATAGAACTGAAGCTTAAACAATGCTGGGGATTCAGAGTGGAGAGGTGCTTGGGAACACAGTGAGAAATGGGTTACTCCTACCAATTTCATTTCTGTAGCTTTACAACATTATCATTGTACATTGTTTCAGTGTTTTTGCAATAATCCATAAATGAAGCAATGTCAGAGGGAATTTGATTGATAGCTGGGAAAACAGAAAAACTGTGAAAGTTATTTCTTTGCTCTTTCTCTGTCTGTCACTGCCTTCTGGGCAAGAGATGTTACCAATAGCTGTATAAAATAGCTGGAGTCTATTGCCTGGCTGTCTGTATGGGAAAACGCTAACGAGTTTGTGGATATTGCTTTGGACAACAAAAGGTGACAAATATGCATGTAACATATTTGACCTGTGGATTGGTTTCGGTGATTTATGTTGGTGGTATTCCCTCCCCCCACCCCTGCAGATACTGCTTCCTTTTTTTCTCTGAATTTAGCAAAAGGTGTCTTGCTCTCTTGCAACAAAATTAACCTTGAACTTGGTCTTCACCTTTGGAGAATTCTATGTTGAGGATGAGTGCACAGATAGCATGTTGATTTGCATCTGAATTAAAGGGGTCCTTCAAAACTCAGAATTGAGCTTAGTATGTTTATACAAACATGTAGAGCTCTTCCAAAAGGAAGAGATATGCAGAAATTTCATATTGATACTGAACGGCTGATTGTTGTTTCTTCTATACTTTCTCATTTTATTTTTCTTGTTATTTTATTGCTCAAATCATCTAACTGTTCTTCAAACTTAGATTACTTTAAAAAAGCAAGTTGCCAGGTGCCCTTTTTCATTTTTTTTCTCTTTTTCTCTCTTTTCTTTTTTTCATTCTCTTTCTTTAATTTTCCAGCAAGGATCTACTCTCAGAGCTTGCTTTATATGTAAGAATGAACACCCAGACACTCAATGGAGATAGCAACAGAGGTAGTTCTAAGGGGTCAGGGTGATTCCAGCTGTCCCTTAGGAATACTGCACTTTGAATCCTGCACAGGTGGTGTTTGAAGCTACAACATTCCTCATAGCTTTATGAAAAAATGCTATTCTAAGAGGTGTTTTGTATTGCTAACACTATTTCCCTCTATTTCTTTTTACCCTCTCAGAACTCTGTCAGACTCTCTGCCTGTCTACATAACCTCGTAGTAATGGAGTGCAAACCAGCCTCTGTTTGAAAGGTGTTTGAATTCCCATGCAGTTCTCAAAATGCATGCTCTGGGAAGCAATGCAATGTCCTTAAATCGTGATCATGAGAAACGACACGGCATGCATAAGTTGTAATTGTTCCTCTTTGGGTTGATCCACTTCTGTTCTACCACTTGTATGGCCTCCACAGATATGGCCTCCTTTAATGTCTGTTAACAAAAATTGCAATTCATGGTGTGTGTTATGGCACATATTGTGTTTAAGTACTGAATGATGACAGACTTGGTGGGCTTCCACCACAAATATTGCCCATGGGGAAAAGTTGCTTCTCAGGCTGTAGTAAGTAGTCTCAAAATACTATTTGCTTTCTTTTCCTTCAGGATTTATTGCATTTTATCATGTATTATATATTTTATTCAAAGAAGTCTTTCCAGGGATAAGGACTTCAGTACATAACAACAGCTCCCTTGAGTGGGAGATTTCAGGGCGACCTGCCAGCTCTTCTTGCTGCAGATGTCAGGCCATCTGGCTGCCATCTCTGGGGCAGGACACATCAAGGGAGTTGGCTGGCGCATCTCCCCAGCAGGAGTTACTTGGTAGGGGTAAAGAGGGGAGGGGAGAGTGTGAGGATGTGTGGAAAAAAAATATAGCTGACTACTGTCATGGGAAGCTTGTGAGTGCGACTGGTTTATGTATATATTTATGTAAAAAGATAGAAAGACAGGTGTACTGAGAGACGTTACTTCCAGCAAAGATTATTCAGGGTTAAAAATTAGCTTGGGTAACTTGGATAGGAAAGACATCTAATTATTGGTATTCAATATTTCTAATGTTTTGACTCCATCCTTTTTGTTTATTTTCTTTCTTTTTTATAACAATGCAGATAATGTGTGCAAGAAGAGTGCATGTATTCTTGTGGGTTTTTATGGATGTGTGTATCACTGAATAAGTTTGAATGGACAGCCATCTGTTGTCAAAAAAGGTACAAATCTTTCTCTGACCTGGAATACTGGATAATAATTAACTTAGATTATCTGAGTTAACCACACAAAGAGTTGTGGTTAATTGCTTATTGTCCATGTGGAGAGCAGTGAAGAGTGGTACCCCTCAGGTGTTGGTGCAGTGGACTGACACTGTTCTACATCTTTGTTGGTGGCAGGGACTCTGGGATTGAGGGCACCTCAGCAAGAACGCTGAGCTCTGTGGTGTGTCAACACTCTGGAGGGAAGGGATGGATCCAGAGGGACTTTTAAAAAAGGTCTTGGCTAGAGAGGGGATACCTCTGTGATGTTAATGTCACAGACTTCAGTACAGCAAAGGGCCAAGATCTACACCTGGACTGAAGCAATTCCAGACACACCTGCATGTTGGATGGAGAAGTGATTCGGAGCAGCTCTGGAGGGACAAACTTGGGGGAGATGAAAAACATCTTGAGCCAGAAGTGAGCACTTGGAGCCCAGAAAGACAGAAGTATCCTGGGCTACATCCAAAGGAGCATGGGCAGCAGATAAGAGAGGGGATTCTCCCCACCTAGTCTGCTCTTGTGAGACCTCATCTGAAGAACTGACAGCAGTTCTGTTGCTTTCAAGATAAGAAGGACATGAAACTGCTGGAGCAAGTCCAGAAAAGGCCACAAAGTTTATGGAAGGACTGGAGCATGTCCCCTGCGAGGGCAGGCTGAGAAAGTTGGGGCTTTCCATCCTGGAGAAAAGAAGGTCGAGTGGAAAACTCATTGGAACCTTCCAGTGTCTGAAGGAGCTAGAGGGAGGGAGGCTAGACAGAGACTCTTCATCTGTAGTGGATAGGACACGGAGGAATGAGTACAAAGTGAAAGAGGGGAAATGTAGGTTAGATATTAGGAACAAACTCTTTACTCTGGAGGTGGTGAGACACTGGAACAGATTGCCCAGGGAAGCAGTGGATGTTCCAGACTTGCTAGTGTTCAAGGCCAGGTTGGATAAGGCCTTGAGCAACCTGGTTTAGTAGGAGGTGTCCCTGCCCATGGCAGGGGGCTTGGGAGTAGATGACATTTTACCTGCCTTTCCACTCTTTACATTCTATGGTTCTGCAATCTTCTATCCAGATAGGTGCCGCTTGAAACAAGGGAATGGTGCAACCTCAGGAATCAGAACTTTATGGTATTTTTCTACAAGAATGAAATGTTCACTGTTGCTAAAAAGACTTGGAAACATAATTTTATAAATGAGGAGACAGCCACCAAAAATTGAATCTTTGATGCTTGGAAGCTGACTAGAATTTGCTGAAAGAGCTTTCTAAAGCCCCATCAAAGAAAAACACCCCAGCATCAACAACAACAAAACCACCAACAACAACAACAACAAAAAAAAAAAAAAAAAAAAAACCAAACCAAACCAAAAAAAAAAACCCAAAAAACCCCAAAAAACCCAAAAAAACAAACCAAAAAAACCCAAAACCTGATTAGGAAGCAATAGGAAGGGGACTTTAGTGGATAATTTCTCAGAAGACCCTAGCAAGCTTCAAGCAGTGGTGAAATGTTGCATTTTCTGAGTAACGGCTTATGAATCCCAGTCTGGGGCAGACCGGTTTAGAACAGGGGAAATATGCATAGCACACATCTCAACAGTGAAAAAAGGTCAAATCAGTGACTCTAAATTAAGATTTAAGTCTTCTACTCAAAGGCTGAAGTCTCAGTCTTGGTACTGGGTACACACATTCCACCTTAAGTAATTCTTCTGAAAGAAAATAGGTAAGAGGAGGATGGAAGTTCTACCTTTTTCATCTGTTTGTTCAGAAATGAGCTACTTTAAGCTGATCTTTCAATATAAATTTTATCGGGAGTGCTTAATTTTTCAGAGCTGGAAATGCTGGTACTAAAGACACAACCTCAGTGTGTCTAATACAGACTAATGAACTTCGGCACAGCCCCTTTGATGATCAAGCTCATGACTTTTTCTCTTCTGCCTCTGTTTGCCTTCCCTGTCAGCACTGGGAAGGGACCAGTATCCCATCTCCCATTCCATCTCCCTCAGAGCCATCCCTACATTTAGGCAAGATTAAGATCAGAATGTGACATTAGTTTGGGGGTTTTTGTCGTTGTTGTTGTTGTTGGTTTTTTGTGGATTTTTTTTTGCTGTTGTTTTTTGGTTTTGGGGTTTTGTTTTGTTTTGTTTTGTTGCTGTTGTGGGGGTTTTTTTGTTGCTTTTGTTGTTGTTGTTTGGGGTTTTTTGGTTTTGTTTTTTTTCTTTTCTTCTTTTTTTTTTTTTCCATGGAGATCTCTTCTGCATGGAATAACCAAAGAAAGCAGGAACAGAGTCCTGAAAGGGATCCCTGCAGTTGCTACCTTCTTACTGAGGTCAGTCCTTTGTTCTCACTGACAGCTGTGTAATTTCAGGCATATTTGCTTCTCACCTGTATCTTTTATGTAAACTTCTTAACAAGGTTATTCAATCAAAGGATGTGATAAGATTTCATGCACGATGTGCTGGTCCAGAGGAGGGAAAACAATATGTTCAGATGCTGCATAAGTAATGAACATGGCATCTAAATATAAAGACTGAAAAATGGGAGATAAAAAAACCTTGCGCTGTTAATATAAATTAGAAGCATTTATGCTTCAGGTATCCACCTGAGTGTTTTTTGGGTTTTTTGTTTCCCTTTATGTGTTGTTCTTATGCAATCAATCAAGCATGGTTTGGGGCAGGTTTTTTCGCTCATTTAGGTTTTTAATGCCATTGAAAAGTTCTCTTGTTTTTTCTTCAATTCACATCTTCACCTTGCTCTTCTTTCTTCTACTTTATCTCTCTTTAAAAAATTCTGCCTTTGTTTAAAATACAACAAACAACAAATGATAGCTAGAATTAGTCAAGTGTGCTTTAAGACCATGAGGCACTATCAGCAAATGCAATCTGTCCTCTATAGACCTAATATCCGTGGAGATGAAACAAAATGTTGTTTACTGAATCAACACTAACCACAGCACGGCCTGCATGGGGGAACCAGGCACACATTATTGCAGAGGCTAAAGAGTGTAAAACCACTGATCCTGCAGTTACAGGGTCATAAAATCCTGCTTTCTATGTGAAAAGCATTTAATAGTGGGCATTTTTAATACCTCCTCTCTGGGAGACACAAAATACAAGGGACCTTGAATAATTACTCAGTATAAAATATTGGGAGTAAACTTCTGTCAACAAAGCAGATGGTCCTCCCCCTTCCTCCAACACCCCCTGAATCCTCTAGCCTTGAACATACAAAGTGTGTTCTGACAATTTGACAGTTGATAAGGAAAAGACATTTACCATTAACTCTAAATAGGAACAAGGAGCACAAAATGAGAATACGGCCCTTTGATGAACATAAGTGTGAGTTCCAGTCAGCTGATCCTGGTTGTGCTTTGTGAAACAGGACTGTTTTGTCTTTCCCTGTGTGTGCTATTTTTGATGGCAATAAAAAGAGCTTAACTGAATAACATTTTAAATGGGTTGCAAGCTGCAGTTTTATTTCAGGTTGTGGTTGCTTTCAGTGCTGGGCAAAGGCATAAACCCTATGCAATCTTCACATCTTATATGTTGAGTTTGTACAGCACTTTCTGGATTTGTGTGTGGTACAGAAAATGGTTATCATTTGCCTTTACTGTAATGAACCACTTGTGGTTGGAGATCTTGCACAAAAGGAGAGGATTCTTCTTTCAGCATTTATAGACTGCACAATTAATTTGGTTTAACTGATGGTTGGTTGAATTTATGATGCTGAGTATGAGAGATATAAATTCTACACTGTCTCTACTGTCTCAGAAAATATATAAATATATATTTATTTTTTTAATAAATTCTTCTTGTGGATTTACTAAAATAATTTTAAATTTAAAAAGAACATTCTCACTCTTGATAGACAGGGCTGCACTGGTGCAAAGGCAAATATTAAGTGAATATCAGGTGAATATCAGTGAATATTAACCTCAGCTCATGAGAGATATGAGGAAGTTATAATCACCTACAATATTAAACTAATATTCCATAGTTGAGTAGAAAATTCTTCCCTAAGTAAAATTCATTTCTAAAAATTCAGTCTGTCTCACCTGCCCTAATGCTGTCATCAGATGAAACTGTCATTCAAAAATATAGCGAATAATCATAAGAAATACAGATCCACATCTTTCTACCCTTGTATCAGCTGGGGAAATGTTTCTTCTTCTTCATAACATGGATTTATTCTGTCTATGTAGATTCTGTCATTAAGACTCTGCTGTATTGGTGATTATAGTTATTTTTTTGCAGGCTGGTTAAGTCACTGTTCAGCTCAGCCTGTGGTGGTTGATGATGTTAGGATATTGGATCACTGGCTCCAAGCTTCCATGTTAAAGCAAGTTGATTTCCTCCTTTGCTGGTTCCAGTGGGAACAGTATCATTATCTCAGGTAATCCTCTCAGAGTCAAGTAATCCGGACTTGCTGAGAGGATGCATGCCCTGTTCCAAAGTTTTAGCACATCTGTATCATGGGTAGGTATGTACCACCCCAGATTGGATGTCTGGAGCACACACCGGGGCAGCTGAGGGAGCTGAGGGTGTTTATCCTCCTCAGGAAGGAAGCTCATCTCTCTTTTCAAGTTCCTGTAAGGAAGTTGTAGCCAGTTGGGTATTTCTCCAAGGGAGCAAGTGACAGAACGAGAGGAAATAGACTCAAGTTGTACAGGTGGAGGTTTAGATTAGCTATTTGGAAAAGGTTCTTCACTAGAAGGGTGGTCAGACATAGAAACAGGTTGCTTAGGGAAGTAGTAGAATCACTATTGTGGAATTGTTCAAAATGTGTATGAAGGTCACACTTAGGAGTGTGGTTTAGAAGTGAGCACATCAGTTGTACAGGTTAGCACTTGGAC
This sequence comes from Motacilla alba alba, assembly GCF_015832195.1. Lineage (NCBI taxonomy): Eukaryota > Metazoa > Chordata > Aves > Passeriformes > Motacillidae > Motacilla > Motacilla alba. The sequence continues at coordinate 5,502,342 of NC_052046.1, read as the reverse complement.
TCTGATCCTAAAGGTCTTTTTCAACTCCAATAATTCTAAAGCTCTGAAGCCCTGCATTTTAGATGTCTACTTTAGTTTTAGTCAGGAGTAAAAGGAAACTTCTGTTTGGTCCTGTTTCATAAGAATGTGATATGAATGTGGTAAGACAGTTGTGACTTGCTGAAAGTTTTGAATTATTTGTGCTCTGACTCACATTTCAGACTCTGTATCTGTGGCTGGACAATTTCTGCAGAATTAAAAAAAAAAAAGAAAAAATATATTGTCGCTCTAGTAGTATTTAAATGCTGAGTCAGAAGAAAACAATGTGAAACCAAGATTCACCTTTTATTTCTGAAGAATTACTCAAGTGTTGCAGGATGTAATGGAGAAACAGGTTTCATCCTTTGTATACAACAGCACAATAATGGAGCAGAAATAAGGCCAGGACCTCAACTCCACGAACTGTAATGTTGTTATACCAATGCACAAAAGCTGAGACTGTCTTCGCTGTTGACTGCACTGTATGTGCAATGATTTTAAGATTAGCCATTTTTAATAATCTGCATACATACAAAAGCACAGTACTACAGGGATAGCATTTTGTAATTATGTTCTGAATAATATAGAAATCCTGTCTGAATAATGTCAGATTGCAAATGGATGTAATCCTGTATGAAGAGTTTCTTCAGTTTCAAATTATGCCTCCTTATATTGCAAAGACTTTTGGAACAGAGAGCTCAGTGTTTGAATAGGGGCATCTTTAGCTGCACTAACAAGTGCAGATGATTGGTGCAGGTATCTCCTGATGACATGTGAGACAAAAACTGTGACGCTGCTGTGGAAAGGTGATGTGCACAAACCTACTGGTGAGAGTATCACTTGGGTTAAATGTAATGTGGCTGTGTCTTGAGAAATGGCCCATTCTCTTTTCCTACTGAGGAAAATCAACAGCAGCTCTATGAAGTCAGTGGAATTACAATTGCACATGAAGCAATGTTCATTATTGACAGCTCTAGTTTTCAGTATTCAAAGCAGCAATGAGGAAGATTTTCAGAGCACGAAGGAAGATATAAAAGAGTAACCAAAAGATGGGGAAAAAAAGTTGAAAGACTTTTAATTTGACATAGGAAGGGGTTTTTTTTTGCCATTTAATGTAATTATATCAACCCTTCACCCAAGATTCAAGTATCAAGATGTAGCTATGATGTATCATAACTGTACCTACTAGTAACTGTCTATAAGCAATCATAAGCACAAGAAATTCAGAATCATGTAACTGCCTAAACTCCAGAGATCTATAAATCCAGGTGTAAAAGACAAACCAGACAAACAAAATAAAAAAGAATCCTAAAAACTAAAATAGAAAAAAAAGTAGTCTGAAGAGGATATAAGGAAAGACACAACGAATGGAAACTACCATTTCAACCACACATGAATAAGCCAGTGATTTTGGGAAAATTTAATTTAGCACACAAGAACATCAGTTCTGGTCTCCTCAGTACAAGTGCTCCTGGACTAGGTCCAACAGTTGGTGACAATGATGGTTAAGGGTCTGGACGATCTCTCTTATGAGAAAAGGCTGAGGGAGATGGAGTTGTTTAGCATCTAGAAGAGAGACCTGAGAGGGAACCCCATCCCTCTCTGTCCCTGTGTGCAGGGAGGGTCAGAGCAGGGCCCAGGCTCTGCTCTGGGGTCCAGCAATGACACCAGAGTAATGGACAGGGACTGATGACCAGGAAATTCCCCCTGGACATGAGGTAGAGCTCTGTCCTGGGCAGCGACCGAGCACTGGAACAGATTGTGCAGAGAAAGTGTGGAGTCTCCCTCACTGGAGATATTCCAGACCCCTCTGGACACAATCCTGTGCCCTGTGCTCTGGGATGGCCCTACTGGAGCAGGGAGGCTGGACCAGATCATGCCCTGGTGTCTTTCAACCTGACCCATTCTGGTTTTCAGTGATTCTGCGATACTGAAGACAAGCATTGCTATTCTGAGAGGCAGCTGCTGAACACCCAGTTCTGTCACCTTGTTTAATTAAACACAAACCACTGGTTATCATTTTGATCTCGCATTCCAAGAGCCACAGGACAAGACACCAGAGTGATATCTACATATTAACTTCTGCACTGAGACCAGGTGGTTTATTTACTGTATCTGAGAACACTCAGCCCAAAAGATTCATTCTCAGCAACCTTGAATTAGTTGGGAGGCGTTTTTGGATAGAAAGCGTCTCAGGGGCAATAGACATTAATAATATCTTGAGGACAATGAAATATCCACTGTTAGATCCCTTAGACTTCTTTCTTCCTGACATGTCTATGTGTATGAAAGAGAATGTAAAGGGCTTTGTACTCTCATCTGTGACAACCCTACACCATCAGGTGAACCGCTTCTCCTACAAAGTCCCTGCCTTGTTCCTCCAGCTCATTCTTGTGGTGTTCTGCACTGCATGACCAGCATAAAGATGCACTAGGTTACTGTTTCTGTATACAAACTGTCTTATTCCTTCCTAATGAAAAGTTTGATATAAAACAAGGTATAAGGCAGGCAAGTAAGATGATTTGTAGAAATTGCAGCAGTGTCTAAGATGGCAGTGGTCTCCACACACACATTTCTATGGTTACAGACTGATAAAAAAATGACTAAAATTCATCAAGTGCTTCTATAAATCTCTTTACAGAAACAGCAGTGCAGGAGCCTCCCAGGAACTGTAACACTACAGATGAAAAAGCTTAATCTTTCCCCACACTAGCCTGCAGCTAGACCACCACAGTAGGTGGTGCTGTGAGAAGAGTCGATTGGCATTCAGGTCTCTACAGGGGAAATAAGTAACAAAAAAATTACCATCCTTCACTTCCCTGCCCCCACCAACATCTCAAAACTAGTTTTTAGAGCTGCTGAAATGTTCAAAATAAGAAAAATCTTATTTCTCCTCTCCTCTCCTCTCCTCTCCTCTCCTCTCCTCTCCTCTCCTCTCCTCTCCTCTCCTCTCCTCAAAGGAAATCCATAATGGATTTACTTCCTACTTCCCAGTAGAGATTTTAAGTTTTCACTGTGAAAGTAGTAAAGGAAATACAAGGAGAAGGGGAAAAATATAAAATTAAAAAGGAATCACAATGAGACACAGAATAGTCTGAGTAGAAAGAGAGATCATAGAGTCCAGCTTTTAAGTGAATGTCCCATACGGGGATTGAACACACCTTCTTGATCCTATTGACACCAAGGTCTAACCAACTGAGCTGACAAAGAAAGAAGAAATGTGTCAGGGTAAAAAAATGAAAAAAAACCTAAAGCCATGAAGACATTTTAAAGAACAACCATTGCAGCAGAGGGATTACAACAATCTACAAAATGTAGACAAAGAAAGGTACATAGGCAAGTGAAACTGGACTGGTTTTTTTATCTATTCAAGGAGAGAAAGAGATATGATTAGGAAACCACAGCAGAGCAAACAGTACTAATATAGCAAATGCACCAATTAGATACAGTAAAGCACTTAAAGGATGTATTTTTTGCAGAACCGGAAACCACTGAAAATATCAGTTGGCTAGACTTTTGTGGAAAAATTGTACATATCTTCAGTAAATATTGTTTCATATATATATATATATATATATATATATATATATATATATATATATATTGTCCCATAGCATCAAATACTGAATTACATATAGGTAACTCCTAAACACGTTTCCATATGGACACCAGTTGATTTCTGACTGGCTCCTGAAGGTTTGTTTTCTAGAGGTGGAATTAGTTTTTAGCCTCAGAAAGAGTTCTAACAGACTTGGAATAGTCTGGCAAAGAATGGGCTGGAATTGTCTTCAATGAAGAAATTTCTTTCTACGAAAGCCAGGCCCTGATGGAAGGGATAACCTACCAGTATAAACTAGATGTCTCTCTAATGATGTTTTGATTTCATACAGCAGTCTCTATTAGAAATCCCAAGAGCTGCCTGAAGAAATCACTTAGTGATCCTGAAATCTGGAACACACATACGTACAAGTAATTAAGAACATCTTGTTTTTATTGTCTTGTTTTATTGTCTTGTTTTGCTGAGGTTCTTTTTTTTATTTATTTAAAAGAAAAGAGAACATATTTTACATTAATTGGTCTTATATGTAGTATAAAACCTTCACAATTGTGTACCTAGTATTGTCCATTAATTGCTTTCTCATCTGATCTCTGGCATTTTGTTTCCTTCAACGGTAGTTATTTGTCTCAGTTTCTCTTATGAGGAACACCCTATGAGTGAATGATTTTAACCTTGGTTGAACCTCGTTGATTTCAAACATATTCTGTCCAGAAATAATTCACATAAAATTGTGAAATTTTACAGTGTCTGCATTCTGAGGCAGGCTCCTCATATCTAAGAGTGCTCCTCGGTGACTGGAAAGCACATTTGTCAATCATTGACATAATAAATTAATTTCAATTGCAAAGAAAAAGCAAAGATGTGCAAAAGCCACACCATTTTACATCTCTCTTCCCCAGCACTGTTCAAATGTGTTTCAACCTTCAAAAAAGATTTGGAGTCTTTTCCTTACACATTTTACAGAGGTATATTGAAAAAAACTCATGAAGGAACTCTGAGCCAGAGTTGGTTGATAATCTAAACAATGCTCACCTCAGTCTTCCCTTAAGGTGTGCTCAGTGTCCTCACAGGAGCACATTTGCTTGTGGAAACTGAAACTCCTCAGTGGAAATGCTAGAAGAAGGGAAAATTAGTAAGAAAATAAAGATTTTGACTGCATCCTCTGGAAAGATTCTAGCTCCTAGTCAGTATTATTCCTCCTAATAACACAGGTTGATACAGTCTTACATAGGTTGTTTTCTGGTGTGTAAGAAGACAGCATGTTATACACAAAGCATCAGCCCTTATCTTAAATATCCTATACCCTAAGATATCTAAGCTCCAGAATAAAAATCTACTCTTAAATTCCTGAAAAAATTTGGCTTATTTTCTTCATTCCTCAACTATATGTTATACACTATTAGACCAAAAAATTTAATGAACTCATAGGTTTCTCTTTCAGGAGAAGATAAGAGAAAAAGAAGAAAAAACAAAACAAAACAAAACAAAAAAAAACAAACCCAAAACCCAAAAAACCCTAAACAAAACTAAGCAAATTTGCTCATGACAAGGAACACTTTATGTTACGAACAAAATTTACTAACTTTTTTCTCATACTTTGATTTGGGAAATACTTATTTTTGCTGCAGTTGGGGTTTTCTTAGTGGGTTTATTTATTTGGTTGGTTCTTATTTTATTACCTCAAAGGGGTACAGGTGAGGGTGTCAATAGGACAGAGGAAAAGTCTTCTTGGTAGTGACATGAAATAGGACATGAGGCAATGGGCAGGGACTGGAACACAGGAAGTTACAGCTGAATCTGAAGAACTTCTGTGTGAGAGTGACTGAGCTCTGGAACAGGCTGCCCAGAGAAGCTGAGAAGCCTGTATTTACTATTTCCCTGGAAATGCTAAAAACTGTCAGGACAAAATCCAGAGCAACATGTTTTGGGGCACTCTGCTAGAGCAGGAAGTTTGGACTATAAGACCTGGTGTCTTCCAGTGTTCCTCAGTCTGACATTCTGTAGAATACACACAAACTGCTGTAGCAAGCTGGGGCTGGTCTCTTCTTCCACAGTAGTGGCAGGACAAGAGGACACAGCAGCAAACTGTGCTAGGAGAGGTTCAGACCAGATATGGGCAGGAAATTCTTAATGGAAAGAGTCGTTAAGCACAGAGAGGTGGTGGACTCACCACCCTGGAGGTGCTTCAGAAATGACCAGGTGTGGCACCCAGGGCCATGGTCCATTTGACAATGTGGCAGTCAGTCAAAGCTTGGTCTCAGTGATCTCAGGCATCTTTGCCAACCTAAATGATTCTGTGATTCTGTCAGATAAAAGGACCACTTGTGTGCCACACACTCAGGGTCACCAAATATGGAATTTGCAGGCAACTTTGACAAGGGAAGAGATGAGAATCTTGACTCCATACTTCAGAAGGTTGATTTATTATTTTATGATATTATATTAAAAATGCTATACTAAAACTATACTAAAAGAATAGAGAGAAAGGATACATCAGAAAGCTAGAAAGGAATAGAATGATAATAAAAACCCGTGACTGCTCAGAGCCTCGACACAGCTGGACCATGATTGGTCATCAAGTAAAAACAATTCATATGAGAACAATCAAAGATGCACCTCTTGGTAAGCCATCTCCAGACCACATTCCACAGCCATCAGACAGTTATTGTCCACATTTCCTCTCTGAGGCTTCTCAGCTTCTCAGAAGAAAATCCTAGTGAAAGGATTTTCATAAAATACCCCAGTGACACACTTGAAGTTGGGATAAATGGTGCAACTCTTTTTTTCTTCAGTGACATTCATCATGCTTTGGGAAATAGTCAGAATTGTGGTAGTTTAGCAGAATGAATAAATCAGAAATAAAATAACCTGTTATTAAATTACAAAATTATAGCTTTTAAAATAGACCCAAAATCTACAACTATATTTTAAAGCAGGTGATGCTGGAATGAACAGATTTAGAGACATTGTCTTAAACTACCTGATGTCTGTGTTAATTAACGCATTTTATCAAAGTTCATACACCAAATTCAGCAGAATGCTTACGGTCTTGCCTGCCCAGTTTAGTGCTAGCACATGCCTGACCTTCCACCACTTGGGTTCCCTGGTTAGGTCCCAAGGCTGTTGTAAATGCTAAAATGAAGCACAAGACCATGACTGTGAAATTTGTTGCTGTCCTGCTCTTAAGGTATCTATTTTTCACGGAAATGAGACATCAGGGAGAACATGGAGTCAGATGGGGTAGACCTTTTACAGCACGTTTTTTGAAGTGAGCACATTTACTGTACATATCAGTCATAAAAATGTCTTCCTGGAGTGTCACAGACATCCTGGCTGGAGAGAGTTGAACAAAGAAAGTATGTCTAAATGGAGAAAAGGCAGATAGAAAAGAGAAAGAGAGGGTAGTAATGTAAATATTTTTTTACTGAGATGGCAGTCAAATGCACAGTAACAAAAGCAGTAATAGACCCTGTCCTCATTTACAAGTTTGATGTGACCAGTATTGACTCACAGTCACTTCTTATAATTTGTCTTTGAAAAAACCAGTTTTGTAAACTGAATTTACAGGACCTATTTTTCAAAATTATTTCCCTAAACATTTAAATATTGGTAATGATCATGATGTTCATGTGGGAGGACATTTTGTTTTGTTTTGTTTTGTTTTCTTGCCTTTTATTTTTTTTCTTCTGGGGTAGACATTCTGACAGATCTTCCCCTGATTCTTTCTCTGCTCATTTGTATGAACTCTGTTTTTTTGTTTTTGTTTGTTTTTGGTTTTGTTTTTGTTTTGTTTGTTTGTTGGGTTTTTTTGGGGTTTTTTGGGGTTTTTTTTTTGGTTTTTTGCTGGGTTTTTTTTGGTGGTTTTTTTTTTTTTTTTTTTTTTTTTCTGTAGCACACTTCATTTGTTATTGCTAAATAAGGAGAAACAAATTGTACAGGCATCTGGTCTGTTCTGAAATGGGTCCCCTTAACCATAGCCTTCTCCCTTTGAAGGAAAGACAAGGACAACTTTCTAGGATGGCTTTATAAATTGAGGACCCTGGAGATCTTTCTGACATTACTCTGAAGGCAAATTCTGGTGGCACACCATGTTGCATAGAAACAACACTGTTTTCTTGTTGGTTTTGTGGAACTTGGCAGTCATGATTTAATTAGCTGGCCCTTTGACTGAAATAAAAAGTGACTAATGGACATTTGATACAGTGATGTCATCTCAGCATGTATCACATGACTAGTACGCCCTGAGTGATTAGAAGACACAGATCTGGAATGCGAAGAATGGGCTTCCAAAAAAAGTGAAGATAGGGGCATGACCTCCAAAGCTTCTTCTTTATTATGTTAACAGAAAGGTCTGGGCATGTGTTATACAAGGGCAATGCAATGTCCTAAGATTTTTAGGAATATGTTTAAATAGCTCTCTAAAAATTTCTTTGAAGGTCCAAGTGACATCAAACAAAGTTTGGGCATTACTGTGATGGCAGCATTCTGTGACACAAGAAGGAAGGGGAAAGATGTTAAATTTAGATATGTCTTTTAGGCAGAAAAAACCTCTATGGGAAGAATCACACTCTAAGATAAAAAGTTAATAATCAACAGAGAAAGTCAGATGTCTCACACAGGTTCAGATGAATGACCTTTCAGAGTTTCCTGTGTTGTCTTTGACTCAAAAAGTCAGACTAGGACAAGCTTAAAGAGTGTTTAATCCGTTAGTCTGAAACAGTCTTGAGAAATAAAAAATTACTTGGAATCTATGGAAAAAGACCCAAATATTTATGTTGTGATTCATCATCTTTAGTCTTTGTTATCTACACCAGACATCTACCTCTGAGCATTTTGGGTACTCTTTGTTATTGCCTAGGGAGAGGAATAGTAATTCATCTAATGTATTCTGAGCATTTTCTTAAGGACAAGATGAATCATGACCTTGTTTCCCTCATTGGCTGGGGTGACAAGATAAAAAATATGTGGCTACCTCATTGATGTCTACATTTAGTCAGATGAATCCCAGCCTAATGACCAAGTGGAAGCTAACACTCTCTCTAATAGCTATTTGGACGCGCCCACATTATCTGAATTGTCTTGATGAAATAAAAGTAGGCTTGTGCCTAGATTTCCAAACCCTTAACCAAGTGACAGCTGGCTCCCTCAGGAAGGATGCTAAAATTTGACTGAAGATGGAGAATGAAAACCATCACTTTTCAGTAGGAGGCCTCTCTAGGTCATTTGTAAGGCAAGCTAAAGTGATTTTTCTCGAACACAGATTGCAGAATGAGATTCCAGTCTTTAAAGTTCATAATTTCCTTTTTGTTGAAAATATACATTTTTATGGTGAGTAACCACTGCTGAGTGACAGGAGGAAATTTATATTGAAATATGTAAAACATGTTTTGTATTGATCGACTTTCAACACCGCTGTGTAGATTGCACAATTAGATTGACGTCAACAGATTTATTCCATTTCCATGATTCTGTCCAAGCATTTCAAGCTGTGTCACATAAACACAAAAAAACTCCCCCCAAACTAATTGAAATAACATTAAGCATAGCACTAATGAAATGAAACATTAAGTATTAATTTAAGCAAATAATAATAAAACAGAAAAAAAAAGCCCATTATGAAATAACATTCTTTCTTCCCATCTAATCTATGTATTTCCTTTTTACAAAAAGAATAGAAACAGATTTTCTTTCAGTGTGTTCTCACCAAAATCTGGTACTATCTGGAAGACACACATACATATTAATTGCAGTATGTGTTAAAGATAGATTTTTTTTTTTTTTGTAGAAGGTCATAAGCTTTTACACCTGCTTAGTTACTATGAAGATTATTAACTAGCTGATTTTTTCTGTTGTTAACATAAACATGTGCTATGTAAATATGGAGAAGCACAAGAAAACATATTGCTTTGGCCTATTACTCAAGATATACTTTCTGGTTATTTTTCATCTCATATGTCAAGTTTCTAGAGGAAGAAAAGTGGGAGCAAAGTGGACACAATCCTTTTTACTTAATATTCAAAGTTCTTGATTTATACATTGTCCACAGACATTGTTTATTTAAGTAATCCCTAGGAAAAGGGAAAGCAAAGACCAATGAATAGTTCTCAATATTCACAAAACTTTACTTTTTTTGCACATGAGAACTACAAATGTATCTGAGTAAAAGGATTATTGAAAAAAATACACAGACAGAAAAAAAAAAGTAGAAATAAGAGTATGAAAGGGCAAAATGAAGAGAAAGAGGAGGGGAAGTCAATGCATCAAAACACAGGAATCAGGATCAGCTCATTGCAGGTAACACACACAACTATTTATCTGCAACTAATATAATAAAGTTTTTGCTCTGGGGGGTTGTATTTATGCTGATTTATTGTGTTAATAACAAACTTCCACATCTTCATTGCAGATTCTATTCCAAGTATATTTTCATATATTTTTGTTACTCTAGACATTTCACAGTGCCAACTGAACCTGAAGAAGTTCACACACATGACAATATTATCAGCATAGATGCTCAAATACAAAAGGACATTCAGGAGTTTCTGTCTCATTTTCATACACTTTGTGGGAAAAAAAATATGTTGCAGATTATTTTTCCTTCCACTGATACATTGTTTTTTACAATGGAAAGTTCAATTCAAAACCAACTGAACTTCATAGATTGGGGCTTTGAAGCCCAGGGATATTTAAGATTCTTTCCAACCCAGGCCATTCTATGATTCTATGATTCATCTTGTTAACACCAGATAAAATGACCCAGTTTCTCTCTTTTATCTCAACCTCCTCCATTTCCCCAAACCTACAAACCAAAATAAACAAAAGAGAAACACTTACTGCACTTACTGTCCCTTCACTAAAGGCATTTAAACTTATGCCACAGTGACTGTTTAATAAGAAGGGAATCTAGTCCCCCAGATTTTTACAGCTTCTTTCATAAAATTCATTAATAGTATCCAAGTGAATATTTCTACTTGTATAAAAATATAATAAAAAGTATTCCTATTGCATGACCTGTAAATGTTTAAAACTTTTTTTATGGAGGCACATATAATGAAAAATTGGTTACCACGGGTCATTACTGAACTTAATGTACATTCATTTATGATTCTTGTTAAATACTAGAACAAATCAAATTCAAGTCAAACCAAACCAATGACATGGGTTGTCCAATAAAAGGCTTTCATAGGAGAAACCAAGAACAAAATTCTGCTTCTTCTGCAGTATTCAAATTTGAGCAATCTCAGTGGCATTTCTTTTCTCCCTTTTGGTAAATAATTGGAAGGCAAAGTTCTCATGCAAGCCATGAGGCCCCAAGATATGTAAAGTAACATCCAAACAGCAAAGTATTTTGATGCAAATTGAGTTTTCTCTGAAAATTAATGAATCTGAGACAGATATACAGTATGCAGCAAGATTCCCTCAAACTGAAAATAGAACAGCAATAAAAATGCCAAGAAGTGATAAGGCAGCAATAACACATGAGAGATTTTATGTATCAGTGGGAAAAAATAGTTACTGTAAATGAGTGGGTGTTCTTATGTTGTATTTTCCCTCCTACTTTCTTTTTTTTGTTTGTTTGTTTCATTTTCCTTGATTGCTGAACAGAAACGTGTCTGCAAAATGATGGATTAATTAGGAGAAACATACATATCTCTTTAAAATAGGAAAAAAAAAAAAAAGAACTTCATCTCTATAAGATCCCTTCCAAAGTCCTCATTATTACAATGTGGTGGGCTTTGAAAGTCATTTACATAATAGCTAACAAAAATGTACTCAGCAATACACCGGGCCCACTAAACACAGGAGATAATTACACTGGGAGAATGATATTCCACTGCCAGCTCCATTTTCAAGATACATTTATTTGCCCTGCACACAGCCCTGAACAACCAAACACACATTAACATATCGTGTAGGTGCGTGCTATTGCAATCTACATGATGGGGGAAGGGAAGAAATACAACACACTCCTCTTGGCATATATGTACCACCTGAATGGTATTTTTCATTATCTCCTGCACTGGGAACATTGTATTATTCCACTGGGAAGTCATAGCGAAGAGGATATAATTATCAGCAAAGTAATGGGGATCCTCCTGCTAATGGCCAGCTATTCAAATATCTCAATATAATCGCCTTGCCCAATCTCTCCCCATTGCCTACTCTTCTGGAGAAACTCATCATTTTTTCCACTTACTCCAGCATAATGAATTCATTTTGCATTTTCTTTGTGAGAAATTAAGAGGAATAGCAATGTAATGTGTTGACATTTGAAATGCAGCATAGAAAAGTTTAGACTGGCAATTTAGTTTAATCGCCCACTAGCAGGAGAAGCTTCTTATTAAATTAATTCTTGGTGTACAGGACATGTATTTCTCCATTGAACTCTCTTGTCTTTCTTATTTTTATCTTTCATCTACATCTCAGTTCACTGGGGAGACAGCAGAAAACACACTCACCTCAAGTACTTTTATATATTACCCTTTATGATCATTGATATTCACGTAGAAGATGAGTGATGGGTGAAAATACTTAAATCTTCACAAGAAAACACATCTTCTGAAAATCAGTAGAGGTTACTAGTCCCTTTAAGAGAAGTCCACATAGAACAGTACTGATCATTCATTGTTGTAAGAGCTCTCATGGTGCTCTCCAAAACAGACTGAGTTCATCCCTTGTTACCTGATGTGATTACAGCATAGCCATTAGCACTCTATTCCTGCTTATGCTTACTTTGAATTTTTAACAGGATACAGAATTAATCAGCCCCAAGATCATTTACTTAAGAGGTTCTCTGAGCAGTCAAAAAAAACAGCTTCATAGATTCTATTTTTGAAGTGAATACGCTGGAGCAGCAGTTGGACAAATCTTTGTGGGTTTTACTTTGATTTGTTCTTATTTGTTGGTTTTACATGGATTCGACGTACAAACATTGGATATAAAATTTTGCTCATTTGTGTTTGGGAAGTCAGTGTAGCCTATAATTTGAGGTAAATATTGGGCAAGTCACCCAGAAGGAGGACAGGATGATGAAATTGTAATTGCCACTTGAAATTTTTGGGTTACATGTATTACTCATCATAATTGTTGTCTGATATTTTCCTAGTCTGGGGATCAATCACAACAGCAAGAACACATTCCTTAATGTAGGCAACATTTTTTCTTAAATAATTTACTTTTATTTTAACAGAGTTCCATCTCAGCAAAAACTGCATAATTTTCAAAATTCATTTAGGTCTACTATTACTGGGATAACAAAGTCTACACCAGAACATATTAAAAATAGCATCATTTCAAAGCAAAAATATAAAATAATTCTATCAGATAATATGCTTCGATTCTGTTGTATAAAATAAAATGAAATAGATTGTGTTTTGAATAATTAATTGAGGACCTTGATAGTAAAAAACACCCAAAACTACTAAAGAAGAGAAGTCAGTCTTTCACTCATCAAGGAAATATTTCTAAGAAAAAAAAACAAAAAAACACCTGTGTATTTCTTTCTAAGACTAAGCAGAAATAGCAAAACCTGGATATGGAGTTTGATTGCTTCATGTGACACACTTAAACACACATGTGTTTAAGGACAGAACCTTTTTAGGTGAAAACTGCAATGGCTTCCTGTATGTGTTAGATCTATGTTCCTGAGCAAATGGTCAACCAGGAATACTCTCTTTTTTCTTCAAAGAAGTAGGACAAATTGTTCTCACATCACCTGGCAGAATTTTCAGTAGCTTTAACCAAAGAAATCCTCATTTACATTAATGGAAGAGAATGTTCAATTTCCATGGTTTTATGAATTTTTTTCCTCTGCTATTTCTGTTTCATAAGTAACCAAAGTTGTGTACTGTAACCTCCTGGCTTAAAAATCCTCTCAATTTCCCACAAGAATTGCTCATAACTTAACACATACTATACTGAAACAAAATACCAACAGCAGGTCCTTAACAGTCATCGATTTCTCAGAGTAAAAGTGTTTTCTACATGAAAAATCCTCCAATTTCCTCTTGTTGCTAAGGAGTCTACTTTCCCCTTCTCCATGCCCATATACTCTGATATTTTTGTCTATTTCTTGCTGTTTCCAGGCCTGAAATATGGGAAATCTTTAATTTTTTTTTTCTTCCTTGCTGAGGATCTTTATGAGTATTCAGGCTTCTCACTGCTATGCCAACTTCCTGCACTTAGCTTCTGTAGAGGAGACACACTAATTTTCACATCAGAGCCTACCAGTTAGTAAACTTGTCTTACACCATTAATTTCAGGAACCTTCCAATGTCTTTCAATGGGAAATTAGCAGTCAAATGTGTTTAGTTTGCAGAAACAGCAGGCACATCACTGACAAGAGCAACAACTTGTACAACTGTAAGTCATTAAGAAAAGAATTTCTTCAATTATGAATGCATACATTGTCAATGGTGAATGAAAGGAAGAAGCAAAAGGGAGAGGTGGAGGGGGATGAAGTAAAAAAGACAGAAAGTGCCACAATAGGCTTCAAAACTCTCTGTGCTAGTCAAACTTGTCAGCATTCAGTCTGCATTTCCAAATGACTATTGTTTAAAAAAAGTGTTAAAAAGCAGACTGTTTCTATTGTTCATTGACTGAAAAAAAAAAAAAAGTTTTAAAGGCTATTTTTAAAGGATCCTATTTAAAGTTTTGGCAGAGTAGGGAACCTAATTACTATATGTCATTTGTCTAAATGTAAATGAGAAAAGAGTTGGAGAAAGAGAAGAAAGGATCCATGGCCTTCTGGGGTTTGAAAAGCCCCCTTGGTGGTGACTGCATTGCTTTTTCATCCCTTCTTCCTGTCCCAGAATACAGAAATCAGCCTTTCCCCACTGGGAGCAGATGAGGTGCCCTGGAGAAGTGGAAACAGAGAGGTAGGAGGTGCATGAAGACCACAGGAGTGCTGAGACCGCTGCTGATCACCACTGCCGGGGCCTGGGAGGTTAAAAGAGTGAAGAGAGGGAGACAAACACAGATTCCCATTTTGACCAGGTCCTGCTCTTTCTCTAAAAATGCCAAATGCATCAGGATCCCAAGTGAAAGGCATGGCAACCAAGGGTTAGCACAATACAAAGTTTGGTATTAGTGAGAGATCACTATTGAAGGCAACCTAAAATTGCTGTGGGTGTGATGGGTTCACGGAGTGAACAGTGATGGAGGATGGGCAGTAATCTCTTGTGGATGCTTTAGAAAACCTCCATACTGTTTGCTTACTTTTTGTCTCAGGCTTTCTCTTTCACAATTTAGAGATAATTCACATTTTCCTCATCCTCACATTACAGAGTCCACTGTTCCATCATCACCCTCATCATCATCTTCATCATGCCTGCAGCTTTTCAAGGCTTACTTGTTGCCTGTCCCAAACTGAAAGAAACTCTGTGTTTTCATGATTATGGCCTTCAGAAGAGACCCAAGAGGAAAAGAGAACTGCAAAGCTGCCCACTTCCTAGATTTGCCCAGTCTCTCTCCATGCTGGCTTTGTGCAACATTTCCTGCTCAGCCTTTGCTGGATATATCTTACCTCAGGATATGTACCCTAAGGCATCCCCCACAGGTCAGGATGTAGAGTCACAGATACGAAGATAATGAGGAGCTATGGGCTACAGTGTTTTTCAGCATGCTGTTGTCATCCAGCTCTCTACATCTCTATTTCAGCAGGCAGCAGAGTGTCATATCCCCTCTCTGTCAGGCTGGTTTGCTGGATCAGTTCTCAGACCTTGTATTTTTCCTACTCTGTGGGTGTGTGTATGTGTGTGTATGTGTGTGTGTGTGTGTCTAGGATATTTATTATTTGCATTTTTCAGTCTAGGTTATGACCACATCTGTCAATCATTCCTAAATTGGCCTGTAAAAGAATCCATGGCACTACTTGATTTTTATGTCATTTTTCATGGGTTTTCCCAGCTCCTTGCCTTATAACATCTATTCTTTATATATGTCTGTGCCTGACATTGGCTGGGCTTTAATTTAGGGATTTAATCAACCTGCACTATGTTGTTTTGGTGAGTCCTCTCTGGCACACATCAAGTCTTTCTTGTCTTACCAAAATGACATTTGCCACAACTTATACCCTGTCCAAGAGCCTGGAATAGATGTCATCAGTGCCAAGTGACATGTGCTACCATAGATAAAAGTGAATCACCCTTCTGACTATCTTACACGTACATTTAAGTATGATTTGGTGTGTCAATCTCCACACATAACTTTTTTTTTTTTTTTAGTAGGATTGTCATTCTGCTACAGCACATATATGCTATCTGGCTTAATTAAATAATATGGCATAGTTTTTACTGGCTCTTAAATTACTGTCAGAAAAGTTTTTGATGGAAAATTTTTAGCTGTAAATTAAATAAATCCCTGGGACTGTTCAGTCACAGAGGCAAAAGAACCACACTAAATTACTCAGCTTCCCGCTATCTATCTAGCCCTGTGAAAAGGATGGACACCTTTCTGCTGCCTGTTGGGTCTATAATGCATGATAATAGTCAGTGATGAACAGGGACTCTTTGGGAGCTGACCAGTTAGTCCAGACCAAACCCAGGCCAGGAATACTTGTAGCAACAAAAAAGACATTCACATTCAGAGCACAGAAATGCAACATTTGCTTTACTAATATAGATACAGACTAAAGGGCCACTCACTAAGATGTTCTGGCATCTTTTGGCTATAGGTGAGAGGCAGACATAGGTATTTAAATATATATATATATATAACTTTCTTAATGCACTGTTTGCTCTTTTAAAATATTATAAAGTGATTTTCTTAGAATAATAAAGCTGGAGGTAAATATAGCTTATTCATTTCTAACATGGTCATTACGGAAAGGCAACTTCTCCTCATAATCTTCCTCCAACAAAACAACAAAGACAGCTTATTCACTCACTATTTTTTAAGTTTTTAGTACATCATAACAACCCTTTGGTTTTGACCCACTGAGATTCTAAAGGAATACAACAAGACTGATCTTGTCGAAGTCTGAGTACTCAAAGTGCCAAATAAAATGGCTCTAAGAAAAGTCCCTTCCCCAATTACTTCAACTCATGGAGGAATTTTCCATTATGGCTCTGAAGCTGATGCAATTTTTATGCATTATAAGGCCACACTCTATCAATTTATTGCCCCTCAAATGAGTGCATTAATATTGATGGCAGCTAAACACATTGCAAACATGTTCTGCCCATTAATGCCCTGGAATAGAGTCATTATCCCATTTTAGTCCCACTGCAATGGCGGGACGACGGGTGTACAGAAGGATCTGAAATAAAAACTCAGAGATCAAGGCTCATATCCACTAGAAGCTGTCAGATCTGCTACAGATTCACAGTCCATTACTTGTCCTTGACCTCCTGGGATTTATAGCCATAAAGAAAATTTCAAAAAATAAATTTCAGGACTGCTGTGGTGGTATTTATGTGTGTACACACTTCTGGACCTCCATGGACATATGCCATGAAGTACCCAATATCCATTATCCACATATGCAGGAGAGAAATGAATGGATATTCAAATGTGATTTCCCAGTACTCCAGTTTTCCTACTGAGCTCTGCAAATGCTTGCTAGGCGCCCACTAGCCTGAGAGGATGTAGTAATATCCTGATCCTCTTCTGAACAGCTGCCTGTGAAGTGTCACACTTACTGGGTTTCCATTTGGAGAAGAATAGGAGGCAATTTCTGGAAACATGAGAGGCAAATCTACTCACTCTCCCTCTCCTTTTTTCCCATATTAGTGCTCCAGGTTAATAAAAAAAACTATAGTTCTGAATGTAACAGGGAGATAAAGAACTGTAATACCAGTGATTGCACGTTATTTCCAATACTGAAATACTTCTTTCTGGAACTAAACACTGCCAAAGCAAAGCACTTTTCTTCCCCCTTCCTCCATCCTGCAAAATTAAGATGTTATGCATATGTGATTATGTACCTATTTGTCAATATAAATAAAATATCTAACATATACATACATATATATATATATATATATGTTACATATACTTTATAAATGTTTTTTGCCTGCAGTGGAGTATCAAGAATAAAAGCTTCTTTTGCTCAAGTTTTTTTATACCACTAAACAAAATCCTAATTTAATTTATTTTATAAATTAAGTTAATAATAAACTCAAATTATTGCTTGTTTGTTTGACTAAAGGCAGATTGGTTGGTTGTTTTGTTGGTTTGTTTGTTTGGTTTAGTTTTAGTTTAGTAATTTTGGGGTTTTTTTTGTCACAGATTTATTTGGAATCTTTGATAATTTTATTCCTGTCCTTCCTAGTGGGGTAGGTTATAATTACAAGAAAGTATAAATAAAAACATCCTATTAATTACATGAAATAAAAAAGTGAGAGAAAAATAAATAATAAAAGGAATAAAAGATGCTGTGAGCTTGGAAAATTAGACACTCTTTGCAACTGCTTCTGCAACAGTGAGCTACTTTGTGGTCATAAGAATGTTTTTAACCACCTGTTCATGTCAGGAAAATAGCTACCTTATTTTGGAGAACTCAGACCACTTAAGAAACTCAACTATGGATAATTTCACTTCTAAAAATCAAATCCTTATGGTCTTGGGGTCCTGCATTTGCAGTCCCTGACTGGGTCAAATAAAAGCTACAGGTTTTACTCCATCAAATGTTAAATGTATTATGGCTCTGCTATTAGAGACAATTTTCCTCTATGTGTGAACATCTGAGGACAAGAGGGTTCCTCTCATATGCAGGCATCATGGATAACCAGAAATAAAACACCAAAGTCTCTGAGTGAGATCCTCAATCCATTCCTGTGGGACATGAATTCCAACTCCTTCACAATGAACCATAGTGTCGTTTGTCCCTTCAGGAATAATAATGAAGGCTGTTAGAACTCATACTTGTTGCTGTAGGAGATCGGGACTTTATTTGTAAGTTTTGCTAATTAGAGGAAAGTATTTCATCTTTAATTAAGGCAGGAGATTTTCGGATTTGGGGTTTTTGTTGGTTTGTTGGTTTTTTTTCTTTAATAGAAGGTGCCTCGTGTTTAACATAGAAATTAACAGTTCAACTATGAGAAATAAGAAGAATCATTTTTTCTAAGCTGCATTGTGAAGGCAAGAAAATAATTTAACCCATTAACATTGTTGCACTGTAGCCATTAACTAGTATTTTAATATTGTCTCTGTCGGTTATCAGTGCTGCTAATTATGAAACATTCTTGGTTGAGTGCCATTGTGTGCTCAGCACTGTAATCAAGCAATCAAGCCTGAACTGGGGAGGGATGTGCTCAAGGTAGAAAAACCAGTGAAAAAGAGAAAGATTTGGAATCATCTATTCCCCTTTGGGCAGAACCTCCACCAGAGACCAACAAGGAACCATTGCAGGTGGCCTCACTAAGATCTCAAGTCAGCAAAGCACTTGAGCATTTGATAGAGTCAAAATGATTTAATAACTCAGTTGAATTTAAGTGCCAACACAGGGTCTAAATCAAGAAGGATATACTTTATGGTCTATTTCTTTGGAGTACTGTCTTTTTGAACTGAAGGAGGGGAAAAGTTCAGGCTTTCCCTAAAGTCAATTGTGCTAAGCATATTATCCCAAATCCCACCTTCTGATAAAAATACCAATAAAGGTAACTGAGATGCTTTTTTAAGGTACCAGAACTCTGCAAAAATCATTACTTGTTTTGTTTTCATGTCAAAATGCAAATATTATGTTTAAAACAGGAAGAAAACGTTCCCGTTATTTAAAAATATGTCAGTTGCACAAGGTGATATTTTTACACCACTAATTTTCTTTTCTTCAGCCTAGGTTAAGCTTCACTTTTATGTCAGCTGATACTTTACAATTGCTCCTAGTTACATCTCCCCTTCTTATACCACAGTTTTCCCCCTCAATTAAGTGGAGGAGACTGATGTCAGTGTTCCTTGCAATATAGTCACAGTTCAACACAGCTGTAAGTTACAGAATAAGCAAAATGACTGATATTAATAAATAAAAAAGAATAAAGATAAATAAATTAATTAAACAGAAAAGCAATTCAGAATAGATTGATGGGGGGGGGGGAGGGAAATGGCCCTTAATTTAAATCTTAGTAAACTAGGTGTTATTTATAAGTTTTCCTTAGGCAATTTAATCACTTCCCAATAACACAACTGATTATTTAGTCACAAACATTTCTGCTCACAGTAGTCACTTTTATTAGTAAGATCCAGTCTGATCTGATTAGAAAACAAACTTCTGGAATACCTTCTATTAGCATCCATTCATCTCAGCAGCAATTTAAAGTACAGCTGATGGCTGTTTAAAAATAAAAGACACAAAAACCCCTACAACAAAACTCACAAAAGAACATTGTACAAGCACTGGCACTAATACATCAGTCATTTATTCTTTCCCCCCTTACTCCCAGTTACTTAAAAGTTAAAGATTTGTTGATGACAAAGCTGTCAATATTGCATTAAAGCAAAAACAAGCACAATGAGCAGCCACCTGGAAAGGAAGAGAAATTTGCATGTTGAAGGAAGCATGTACATCTTTCATCAAGCTCTAAATCAAAATCCTATATAAGGCAGGCTTCTCATGGAAGTGCTGACCAATACACTTGAAAGCTGGTACCTTTTTCCTTTCTTTGCAAAAAATACTCTTTTAAAACCAAGAAAATGGCCAGGGAAACAAAATCGAGGGTTTATATCAGGTGGAGTACAAAAACATGGTCAAAGTTCTTGTTGCTGCCAGCATTGCTTTCACCCTTGAGCATGTGCATTTTTACCTACAATATTTCATTTTCTCTTTTCTCTGCTGATTTCAGATGTAGGGGACCCCGAGCATGGTGAAGTTGCGCTAGCAGGTGCACATCTTGGGTAGTGAGAGCAAAGAGTAAAGGAGAGCGGGCTAAATTGATCTGACAATGTATTAAAAAAAAAAATCAAAATGCAACACAACAACAACAAACAAAAAACCAGCCAACCAAACAAAACAAAACAAAACAAAAAAAAAAAGGGGAGTGGGGAGGACAGAGAAATGAAGGCGGCACAACTTTCTCAAGAAAAGTAGATGCAGAACCTGCAGCCTCTTGCTGAAGGATTTTCTCTTTGTATCTGAGCTCCTACGGAAAGACAATGCTCTAAGCTGCATCCACACCCCTTAATTAAGAGTCTGACTTTCCTCTCAGATTCAGCGGTTTGCATGAAAGGCACAGGAGAGCATTGCCAGCTCCTCCTGATGAAAACCCTCTCACCCAGGATGCGGCAGTAAAGCAGCCGGGAGCAGAGCTCTCCTCTCCTGCCAGACACAAAGCCCGGCACTTGCAGCTCTTAGGGGTACAATGCTGCCTCTTGACCAACTGCTTGTAACTGCTTTCATCCTCACTCTGGTTCCCAATTAGCACCTTGTTAGCCACACACCTGCAGTGCCTTTACCCGGAGGTCACTAAACCTCGTGGGCTTGATTCTCCAGTCAGTGCTCCAACCCCAATCAGAGATCAGTCCATTAAATCAACAGCTTTAGAGGAGCCTAAATAAAAGGGGAACGAGGTGATCTGCAACATTAACCCTTTTCCTTTCTGTTTTTTCCCCTCATATGCACCCTTTGGCCATCTGTCACCACTGAGAAAGCAATTAGCTAACGGGAACATTTCTTCTAATCAGGCCTGGGCAACAGCAAAAGCGAGAACAAATGCAACTCTCAGGCTATTGTAGTGTTTCTCCAAATCCTTCTGGAGCTGTTACATCTCAGGAAGAGTAGTCAGGAAACTTGACTGATGTAGTAACAGAATCAGCAGTATGCTAAAAGTTGTGCATCTAAATAAGTCATTCATGATGGCTGCTTTGTGTTTTGGACTCATCAAAATTCAGGCCTATTACAGCATGGGGAGAAAAGCTCTGGGAAGTGAAATGAGAGCTGGGAGAGACAAATGTAAATAGAAAATGTGTTTCTGAATTGTGCTACAGGGACTAGTATGAATATAAGCTACTGGTAAATGATGGTGTTTCACTCAAAGAAGGATATTGTCCAGTGGTGCTAATATAAAGAAATAAAGTTTCAAAGAATTATCACAGCATAATATTGACTCAAAAGCACTGTCTCCAAGACTGAAGCTGAAAGAAATCTCCTCAAGAGAGGTGTATATGTAGCTATGAAAAGATAACAATACCACCTACATTTCAGGACCAATATTGCACTAACTTTTCATCTCAGTAAATTCGGTGTTTCATGCAGTAAAGCCCCACACTCGGCTAAGAAGGAGCGTGAGGAATGTAATATGTTTTAAAATCTCTGGCATAGAGATGAGTTGAATTTAAGAAGAATAGATAGTGCAAAAAATGCATATCTTTAGGAAGGGCTAAACTAATGAATATGAGCTAAGACTTTTAACATGCAGGAGGTTGGTGTAATCCCTATATATACATTATTTTCACACTTGGGAGCAAAAGAATTATTCTGAAAAATATGGTGGAAAAGAGCATTTATGAATATATATATATATATTAGCCACATATATATTTTATATATATATATATATATATATATATTAGCCCTTAGGAAAAGAGAGAATACTCAAACTCTCACAAAGCAATCTGTTTTAATAGTGCTTTTATTTCTGCAAATGGACCCCAACAAAGTTGGCAGCATTTGGATGAACAATGCTATTAAGCATCTTTGCTCTTAAGTCCTCTGAGAGACTCTTGTGAGAAACCAAAGTTTTGGTGGTCTGTCAAGAATGCTACTGCTTAACAATCAAAGCTTTGGATTTAACACTAATAGACTCAAATCTTGGCCATGTCTGCTTCCCCAAGGTCACACTATGCTTTGTACAGACCTGGAGATCATCCCTGAGGTTTCCCATTCCTGCAGTTCAGTGGAGTTGTGAATATCCTTCCATTCAGACAAGTAAAAGAGAAATTAGGTGAGATTATTTGACAGCAGTTCAGTTCAGGGTTGTCTGTTTCACTGTCAAAATCTACAGAATCAGCAGAAGTGATATTGGCACTTACACATCAATGTACTGTCAATTAATTAGAAAGGAATCAAATAAGCGATGCATTCTGCTTAACTCTGAAGACCACATGAACAATTAACGAGTGCCTACAGAACTACTAATGATGTAATTGCTTTGGAAGCAGAGGATTTTTTAGGCAAGTAAGACTCACAAAGGAATAAAAGGAGAAACTAGCAATGATAAACCAGGCTGAGAAGATATTTATTTTAGCTTTATATGTATAAAAAAACTACCAACATTGTATGTTGATAATTTGAATTTTTGGTAATAGCATA
This sequence comes from Motacilla alba alba, assembly GCF_015832195.1. Lineage (NCBI taxonomy): Eukaryota > Metazoa > Chordata > Aves > Passeriformes > Motacillidae > Motacilla > Motacilla alba. The sequence continues at coordinate 5,479,522 of NC_052046.1, read as the reverse complement.
CTCCTTGGACTAGTAGTAATACAGATATTTTTATGGATAAATTGGATGATCAAAGTCTGCAAACATCCTATGTCTGTTCCCGATTTCACTACAGAATTTGTTGTATGGTCATAAGTCCAGCTGAGTTTGTCCAAGCAGTAAAGGATAGATCCAGCCTTAAACCTGGGAACCCATAGAATGTCATACTATTTTTGCCATAAGACTGGTGTAATAAAAATAGCAGTTTCTAAGAGGTCTAGTCCACAACTGAGGGGGTTTTGTTTTATTTTTTTTGTGTTTGGGGGAGAGATGTTTTGTTTGGGATTATTATTATTATTATTATTATTATTATTGTTGTTATTATTATTATTATTATTGTTGTTGTTGTTGTTGTTGTTGTTGTTATTTACTCCAGGTTTACCACAAATGAAAGGCTGAGGCAGGAATTGTGATAGGACAGCCTCTCTCAGATTTCTGCTGCCATCATTGTTATGTCTGATGCTAGTTTTTCTCATTATATTCAGGGTGTCTGAAACTAAGCTCCACTACATGTAACTAGCCTATGGCAGCGAGCAGAGGAAATAGCACTTTCAGGAAGCCAGAGAAAATCCATGTTAAAATATAAGCTGATATTATTTAGCTGGTTGCTGATGCAGTAGAAAAACTGAGGTTTGCTTGTTTAGACAGTTGGCTGTGGCTGGATTAAGCATGCCTGAAATTCTAATGGAACCACAACTTAAATGAAAGATGACAAACAATTATATCCCACATTTACTTTTGTGCTAAGGAGGACTGTGACATTTCATTCTCAGTGGCTTCTTAGGCAATGAAGGACTGAGAAAAATTGCATAAGTCTTTTGTTTGAAGTTAAGGGTGTGTGAAGTTGAGGCTTTCTCTCAGAAACTTCCTGTGATGTGGTAATGCAAGGAAAAGTCTTTGCTACTGTGACCAACTCACCAATCTGTAATGTTGTTGCTTGCTGGATACACAGAGATTTTCAAACATTCCCCTGAGGGCTAAGTTAATGCTAAAGTTCTCCTGTGCCACGTGTCCTGACAAGCTACATGTCACTAATTTAATAAATAAATAAAACAATGAGAGATGGGGAAAAGGAAAAAAACAAAACCAAAACCAAAAAAAATCTGGCATAAAACAGAGCCTCAATTTTATCTACTTTTATTTGCTGGGCGGAAAAAAAAAAGTACTGTTTTGATAAAAAAGGGTATCCCACTTTCACACAGTCACATGCAGTCAATGATTCCATGCCATTTTTGTACAGAAATTCCCTCATATTTGCATCATTTCCTTTTAGGTGTTGGAGGTGTTTTTTCTAGTTAGCCATCATTCTTAGCAGCAATTCAGTATCTGAAATAAGTCCTGGTTTTAACTGCTGATTTTCATTTAAGGTTTGCCTTACAGATAGCTCTGAAAATAACTAAAATAGCTAATGCCTTTCTCTTTTCTATACTTGTTGATGTGAGTAATGCAGTTTATAATTACACATCAACTCACTCCACTATAAGATAATCTGTGGTATGATGAGTATAATGCAATTGCAAAATTTTCCCTTGTTTTTCTTGTTTGGTTTTTTTGGGGTTTTTTTTTTGTGATTTTTTTGTTTTATTTTGTTGAGGTCTTTTTGTTTGGTTTTGCTTTTTCTTTGGAGGGGGATTTTTTAGTAGAACAATTAAAGACTGGTTTCATGCCATCATAGTATAATTTGATATCAGAAAATACAACTCAAGGTACGGCTCAGAAGTCAGATGTGGTTTACTATAGAGGCACCTGTTAACTGACAATGGGAGCTGACAATACTATAATGGAAATGCCCAGCGTATATTTATGGAACATTAATTCACCCTATAATATTGCAGCTGTCAAAATCTACGGATGTAGATTCTATTTCAGATATTTTCCTTTTCCCCCTTGTTATTCATTTTGATTTTTTTTTTTTTATGTGTGTCAGAGACTTAAAAACAGATTAGTAAAATGTCCCATTTGAACTATTTTCTTTGTCTTCACATTCACTGTCTTAATGAGCCAAGTTGAACATCTCAGTCTTTTGAGAAGAACCTGTTTAGTGCAATAGACTTTTTCTCTCTGGCAAGAGGAGTAGGGCTGAGGTAACACCATATACACTGACAAAAGATTCCCGTAAGTGGATGATGCTCACAGACTTTCCTCCTTCCCTAGGGAGAGATTTGAATAATGCAAGGTTAAGGGGCTTGGCATACTACCTCAGGACAGCTGTTCCAGTCCTGCAGAACAACATGAAAAAAAAAACACAGAGGCAGACTGGGATGGGAGGTGTTATCATACAAACAATACTTGTCTCTCTGCTGTAACAATGAGCACAAGGTGCAATGCTGGGACAGATGGATAGTGAGAAATCAGGAGGGAAAAGCACGGATCATAAGCTGGAATTGAGGAAAAGCTAGACAAAAAAAAGCAAAGGTGTGTCACTCATGACATTGAAACTGTGATCTTGAGTTCTGCTGGCTTTTTTATCCTCCTAACTAAAGCTGTGATGAAAAAAGGCCAGTCAGGGACAGAGAGAGGTGTCAGGAAGACATTGGTCACTTAAGGAATGAAACAGTGCTCGAGGGTCTCAGTTGTGACATTTTTCAGAGGAACAGACAAAAGGTTGAACATCCAACAGAGAACTGAGGCAAGTGGGGAGTAGGGAGCCAAGAAAGAAGAAATAAGAAAAAGAGCATTTATGTTGTTTAGGTGGGCTGTCATAGCTGACTCATAGGTTATGGTAGTCATCACAGATGGTCAGCCTCACATCACTGGATTTAGGCACTTTTAATACTACAGAGGTGCTTATTTATAACACAATGACTCTATTCAGGTAAATGACAAGTCCTTTAGTAAACTCTGATGGGGAGAGGTGTTTCTGTTCCTCAGCTGCCTTTTTGAGCCCTATTTTCTTTTCCATCTTTAATTCTTATAACAGCTTACCCCTAACCACCATCTCTGGCTTTCACTAGTTCCATGTAAGTGTTCCTGACTAGTTCCATGTAAGTGTTCCTGGGTCATCATGTGTTATCTATTATACTGTAAGTTGATCCTTCTACGCTCCTAATTTTCTTAGTATTTTTAAAATTTATGCAGCTTCCTCTTCACCTTCCTATCTTGAAGGTGCTGTGTGATCTCAGAAAGAAAATAAAAAACAAAAACTTGTCATCTTTATGCTTGATCATGTGAAATCTTCATGAATGCTTATCAACATGACATGTTTCTGTCACTGATCCATCACATTGCAGCTGCACTTCAGTCTGCTGCCTTGCAGGTGTAACTACATGTTAAGAAAACCATAATACTGGAGGATGTTATTTTTGAATGGGTCTGTTTTCAGTACTACTTATTCATGTTGAAAAGATAAAAACAGAGGTATGACTGTCAGTCAGCACAAGGTTGCAAAGCTACTTTCCTGCTAAAGCAGTTGAAATTTTTACCCAATAACATACTAATTTTGGGGGGGGGGGGGCAGGGTTCAAGCCTTCGCAAGGACCCTATTTCAGAAAATAAGGTCAGTATTCTGAAGTTAGTGACACTCATTTTTATCAGATAAGCCTGATATGTCACATCTGTGTCCACAGAGATTGACTGACTTATTCCAGTTTAAAAAATGGAAAATGGGAGAGTATGCTCTCCATCAAAAAATCTCATGGCATAAAAACATTCAGGAACCATCAGTTTATGTGATGTGAAAAGTAATTAAATGCAACAACAGCATGACATCAGCAGTGGATAATTTTCAGACTTTAAATGTCATTCCTTTTAAACTCAAGAGTTGTTTGAGGTTTTTGTCTCCATTTCACAAGATAGAGTACAAAACATTGTGACACGCTTAATATTTCTTCCGCCAAGCCGTCCATTCTGATTTCATTCTCACCCTTTACAGAGTTGTTGATTTCAGCCTGCATTTGGCTGCCAAAAATGCGATTGCACACGCAGCACCAAGAACAAAGTGAAAATGAATTATGCATTGGGAAGGAAGTTACATTTGAGTAAAAAAACTTAAGACTTCAGCACCTCCAAATTACAATATAATTTATGAGTGAATACATTTAAAGAGATAGCAACGGACTGAAGCAAGAGAGGGTCAGCCATGTCGAGGCTTAATATAATTTACAGTAGCTTTCAATTATTTATTTTTAAGAAGCCACTGAGCACACTGGATCTTTTCAGTGGTAATGTCAAAATATGGATATTGGGAAAAAGACATGAATAATAGTGACAGGTTTTTATGCATGATAATGGTATATGGGGACATTTAAAATATGGATCGCTCACCAGAGCAAAAAGCACATGTCATTTACTCTAAAAATACATGACTGTATGCTTAGTGGCTCTTCTTCTGCACTACAAAAGTTTGCTGAACTTGATTTTTTTTAATTCTTTCTTCTTCTCCCTTTTGATTTAAAACTTTTTGCTTTGAGACAATGGCTGGTGAGTTCAGATTTACTTCCCAGAAATAAAAAAAGAAGCAAGGCTCTTTACAGTGACTCACGCAGAATGAAAGCAAGCCTTTTAAGACTTCCAGCTCATGCAGTCAACAATATTTTGCTTTTTACTTAACTGTTTCATAACATTATAGTTAAAACAAGTGTGTGGCTTTTGACACCCTAGAATGAAGTTTGGAAGATCTGTTTTCAATTCCATGAAAATCTTCTTTCACAGAAATAGGCAAGTTTTTTCAGCACTGAAGTTACAAAATGCTTTTTGACTCTCAGAATCCCTATGTAATACTTGCTCTAATACTATAAACATCAAAATCACTGAAACCTTGATTTTTGCCTGCAGATTTATGCAAAATAAGGTAGTCCAATGGCTATTTACTCAAGATTCCAACCTATGCCCGGACCCCAGAAACCAGGAAACATATTGGGGTGCCTCCAGCCACCAATCCGGTCAGAAACAGACCTCCTATAGCTTTGACATCATATCTGTCTGTCCCAGGCAGATATTAAATGCCTTAAGGCAGCCATTTAGACAATTTTATTTAGTTACCTGATATTATCTGGATGAATGTGTCCCTTTTGCCTCTCTAGAGACCACTCCGCTCAGCGTTTTCAGAGGGTGCTTTTTGGATCAGCCTTACAGATCAGATTCCAGGGGACAATGGAGTCTAAAAGCTAGACTCTGGAGTAAAAATAGGTTTTTCTTCTTTGGGTTACCACCAGCATTTTGCCTCCATCCTGCCCATGTGGTTGCATTACTGTTTGGGGGCAACCTGTTTGGCCTTGGAAGTGCCCCCTGTCCCATGGCTGTGTACTCTCACTACAGGTATATATGGTAGTTAACTTTCCTATTAAGGCTGGTCAGAAGTAGAAAATCAGCATATTTTACAATAACAAAAGAGAGAGTTAATGAAGTATTTAATACATTGGGACTGGTATTTAGTGCTTCCTCCTTTTTTTAGTTCATTGATTTCTATGCCTCTCAATTGTGTTTCTCTCCTTTTTCTGCTCTTTTTTACCAAGCTAGAAATGCACTGAAGAATACCTGGTGGCACAGTGGAGATTCCCTCCTGAGGTGTGAGAGTTCTGGTCTCATAAATTAAACACTTTGAGTATTTAAAGAGAGATTTTTCAAAGGTTGTGCTACAACTGCTGAACATTTAATGTAGAGTGCAAATACTTGCAATTCCTTTCCATGTTGCTGCTTTACAGGAAAAACAAACAAACAAACTGTGCTATGACCTGCTGTAGCTCCAAATTCAAGGAAAAAAAAAAATCATAAGTTACACTTTAGGGTAGAGGAAGGAAATCTTCAGCTGAGGGCTGGACATTTGCATTGCAATAGATAAGTGAATTTTTTAGATTGCTCATGGTTCTAAGTAAACCACTCAGATTTTGGCATCTGAAGATCCCATTCTTAATGTATCTCTCCCTAAACATTGCATAAAAGCTGTACTTGCCTTGAAGCTATGGCATCTGGTTGCAACCATAAGAGCCGCATTAATCCCACTACTATCATTATTGCTGATACTAAGAGCAGTCCTTATCTAATTAAATGTGGACCTTACCCCTGAGCTACTGATCCTTTAGCTCTCTTAAGCAAAGCAGAAAAATAGGTACTTTTAGGGTGCAGTGCACCTTACTCTTAACTAGAGATCCAAAATATGTCAGAGCTAACAAGACTGATTTTATTCAAAGTGTGTGGGGTTTTGAATGTTGTTTTTTTTTGTTTGTTTGTGTTTTGTTGTTTTTTTAGTAGATTACAAAAACAATGTTAAAATTAGCTGAGGATTAGTGTAAAAGGCACCTACTATTACCTGAGCTAGATTATTCTTTATTTCTCTGTTTGAACTTAGAAATTTGTTAGAGATGAAATGTACTTCTCTTAAATAAAGAGGTACAAGGGATAGTTTTGTCATTTACCACTTTAGAAAAGCATTGACCTGAGTTTTGTACTTTGAGTTTAGCACTGTGAATAGATTTGGGGGGTTTTTAGGGGGTGTATTTTTGTTTTGGTTTGGTTGATTTGTTTGTTCTTGGAGTTTTTTGTTTGTTTGTTGTCTAATTTTCTTTTTTTTTTCTCACCTATGTTCTTTTTTGGTTTTTTTTGGTTGGTTGGTTGGTTTTTTTAGTTTTTTTTTTTAATTTGTTTTCTTCTCTAGGATTTCTTTTTTAGAGCGAAAGTGATCATGGCCTTTATTGTCTCATCAGCTGCCATGCTGGTAGAAACAAGCAAAAACTAAAATTCAAAAGCTATTTAATGATTGAATCCTACAAGAGTTCATTCAAACTCCTCTCATATGCAAGGACAGCATTTTTTGGTTTTTTTTTTTTTTTTTTGTCTAATCAAGTTGTCATAACTGGTTCATATCATCATCAACAGATCAGAGGAGACCAAGTGACAAAGTGTGTCTGTGTATGAGATGAAATCACCACTTTCCCATTAGTAATAGTGGGGAATACCTAAAGATATTGTGAAAGAAGGAAGAAATAACTTACTAAGCATTGCATCTTCTGAAATTCCTTATTGATTTTCTGGTATGATCTTGTCTGATATCACAAGAACACAAGAGAAAATGGGAATTATCTCATCTTTGGTTTATCAATAAATCTCATTTCTTAGGAAGTGTCACAAACCTACGCCGAATCCTACAGCTTCTTAACTGTTCATTCTGCACTGACTTTGTCTTATTTGTCTTTCCAGATATTGAATATCCCTGTGTCTGATTATTGGTCATGAAATACAAACTATCATGAAGGGCAGGACTGGATTCTTTTGGTTTGGATTTTCACAGGGAGTGAACTTTGTGAAGAAAGGCGGACTAGTATCATTCAGATGTGGTTCAAGAACACCATTTAAGAAAGGTAGGAACAGACAAGGTCCATGTGTCCTCAGACAAGGACTGTGAAAGGGATTTCAATACTGTCTTTGTGGCTGCCCCCACAGGCACATTGAGAAGTGATAAAGCCAGAAAAGTGGGGAATTAAAGGTCACGTCACCTAGTCACAGCCTTTAGTCTTTGCCCCAGTTCATGACAGCAGAAAAAAATAAAAACACCTCCAAGCAAGAAGAGAACCATTCCTACTTTCTACCATGAGCAATGTAGGGACAAATAATGGGCTCAAAGTTGAGAATTGCACAGATTGGTAGAATAATGAAGGATAAATAAGCCCCTTTCCTCCTTTAAATACATTACTTTGTTGTTCTCTTTATGGAAAGGGAGTTATCTGGCACCAAGCTGTTTATCTTCTTCAAACACAGATGAGCTACAACCAGTGTCATTCATCACTCAGTCCAGGGGTGCTGCACCTGTGAAAAGATTGGCCTAGAAACCCATGGTAAGGATTGTCCAGTCTGGTTACTTATAAGGTAAGACATTTAAATCCTACTGCTTAAAAATGCTAGATTTGCTGAGGTTTGCAACAACAGTCCATCATGAACAACATCTACCCAGCAACCCCAGAGAGCAAGGCTGCCTGTTATCATCAGCTGACCTTATAAAGCAACATTCCTAACATGAGTCTTTTGAGCCAAATACCTCACAGACAAAGGGCTTTTCTGATGATCTTCAATCTACATTTGGAGTTGCCAGTCTATGCCTTGCATACTTCCACATTTTCCTCACGAATCATGCAAAACTCTTAAGGTTTAATGGTCTCTCACACTCTCTTTCCTCAAGTGATTCTACCCTTCAGGAAGATTTATGCCTACCTGTCAAAAGCTGCTAGATTTCTATCTCTCTTTCTTTCTGCCTCTCTCTCATCCTTTTCTACCCCCTGAAGTTTCAGAGCTGGTTGTCACTCTTTAACAGTTTATTTTCCATAAATACACAGTGAGCATCTCACCCTTTCCTCAACACTGGAGCACATTCTGCTTTCATATGCAAATCCTCTCAGTCAACAATGTAGCAAGAATATGTTTAAACAAGAATAGAGATAGCTAATCAATGTACTTCCCTAAGATTACTTATTCCTGAGTTGCTGAGTCTGTCTTTGCTTGGTCCTTGCTCAGTTGCAACTCTTCTGAATGTCTAGGGAAGTTTAGTTTGTGAAACAACTGGGAGAAATGTGAGTAAGAGTATTAGCATAGGATTTTATATTAGTCTGTTATTATATCAGAGATATCAGTGGAGTGGACTCCTGAGGGTATAAATACACTGCAGGCTTCTTACTGACATCCTTCTATTACCATTGTATATTTTTCCCAAATCAGATACTTGTTATGACTTGGTCTGTAAATCTGGGAAGCCCCACAACATTATAAAGATGTTCCAGGAGTGCACGACGCTCTGGGCATCTGTAGGGAACTGACCCTGGCTGGGTTCCAGGCACAGCCCCAGCCACTCTCCCTCTCACCTCTGCAACTGGACAGGGGAGAGAAAATGTAACACAAGGTTTGTGAATTAAGGACAGGGAGAGATCAGTCACCCTGGGCAAGACTGACTTAACTCGGGGATATTAACTAGGTTTATAACCAACAAAAGCAGAGAAGGATAGTAAGTAAATCTTAAAAACAACTCCCCGCAGTGTCTCCCTTCTTTCCAAGCTCTATCTCTTTCCCCGTAGTGATTCAGGGAAATGGGAATGGAGTTATGATGAGCTCATCACGTGTTGTTCCTGCTGCTGCTCAGGGAGAGGATTTGAAATCCTTCCTCTGCTTCAGTGTCACATCCTTCCTGTGTGAGACCAGTCTCCGTTAATTACTCCAAAGTGGGTCACTCTTTCACAGGGTTCAGTCCTTCAGGAACAGGCAGCTCCAGTACAGGACCCTACAGGTCACAAGTGCTATCAAAAAGCTGATCCAGCCTGGGCTCCTCTCTCCTCATGTCTGCAGGTCCCTGCCAGAGGCCTCCTTCCAGATAGGCTCCCTATGGTTTGACATCCATCCTTTGGGTATCCCCCTGCTCCAGCCTGGGCTCCCCCAGGGGCTGCAGGTGGATCTCTGCTCCCCCGTGCCCTCCCTGGGCTGCAGGGGCACAGCTGCCTCACCCTGGGCTGCAGGGGAATCTGAGCTCCAGAGCCTGGAGCAGCTCCTGCCCCTCCTGCACTGCCCTGGCTGTCTGCAGGGCTGCTCCTCTCACATGTTCTTGCCCTTCACTCTTCTCTGACCAGAAATACCTCTACATTTTATGTTTTTCCCCTTCCTAATATGTTGTCACAGAGGCATTACCATTATTCTTGATGGGCTTAGCCTTGACCAGCAGTGAGTCCACTCTGGACCCAGCTGGCATTTGCTCTGCTGGACATGAGGAAGAAGATTCCAGCAGAATCTCAGAGAAGTCACCAGCCCCTCCAAAAAGCTACCAAAGCCTGGTCACGCAAACCCAGTACAGGATCTCAGGCCTGTTCTTCCTTAGCTCCATTTAACTGATTAAATGAAAATATTTCCTTTTCAATATATTGCCTTTCTCCTTACTCATATATGTTCAGAGGGGACTCTGATGTCTCTAGGTTAGCCAATTATTTCTTAGATCTGCAGATTTGTGTTCAGAAATACAAATATTAATGAATAAATATTGGGGTATAAAAGCCTCTTTTCCAGCTGCCTCTTTTCCAGCTATACAATCTTTACAGATTTGAAAGAGTTATATTGTGGCAAAAAGATTTCTCATGATTTTGAATAACCTATGACATTGAAAAGGTATTTATTGAGTGTTCAGTATTTTCAGCCTGGCCCATTTGATCGGAAAAACATGTTTCTAACATTTCTGCTAAATATGTCAAAGGACTAGATTCTGTCTTTTTCCATAAATATGTTGGGCTGTAAGAGCAGAGATGAAAAATACCTATTGCTTCATTGCTTTTCTACTTACTGACAGACTAGGATTCTTCCCACTAAGATATTTTAAATCCTGCTTTAAATATTCAAACTGAGGGTGAAAAGATTATCCAACAGTGTTAATGTCAAATTTACTTTGCATGAAGTGCACTAGAAAGGAAAATTCGCCTTAACAAGGATCAACATTTCATGCTAAAAGACTTGCACTAAACTACATTGATTGATTTAAAAGACTTTGGGAAAATATGCACATGTTCCAGAGTGTCTTTTTTTTAAGGTGCTGTGAGATTTATGGTATTTCTCAAGAAACTCTATCAGGAGCATCATGATTCCTTGTCTATACAAGCCCAAGCCAGATCTTCAGCTTCTGTTCATTAGAGACTTCCTGGGGACAATGGGATATTTCCAGGGTTAAATCACGATCCTGAAATTCTCCTTATTTATTGGTAAAAATGATGACCTCATAAAATTCTCACATTCAAAAGCTCAAAAGCACTTAGGAGTGACAAGTGGGTTTTGCATGGACAGTCAAAACAAAAGCTTTTCCCAGGCAAGTAAGCAATTTCCCCATCTACCACCGATCATGACAGAGCCCTTGTGTGTCCTTAAGGATTCAGTCATTGTTCCCCATGACTGTTAATGTTGACAATTAAAGCAATCCTCTTGTTATCAGAGGGGATGTTGGGCAAGTAGCAGTTTCCCAGTATGAATAAGCAGTGCACAGCTGGCTCTACATCTCCTCAGTATGCAACAAAATAGAAGTTAAAACCTGTGGATGTGAAGACCCTGTGCTCTGCTAATTCCAGCAATAAACAGAAATTTTACAGTGACATGCTGAATAAGCTTTTCATCCCTGCATTTGTGCTAAGAGACCGAGTTGGACTCAGTTCAGGTAGCAGACCCGTTTCAGTGAAGCAATGCTTTGGGGCTTATATTAAAGGGTAAAATAAAACATAATGCTTCCCTATCTCCAGCTTCAGAAACGACACTTGCTGTGTTTTTCAACCTCCTTTTGAGGTTTGTATTGGCAGAACATCAGTCACTTTATTTCTACAGCACCACTCTTCATAGCTCTAGAAGTGTTTCATAGAAGCCAGAAACATCATAATTTTGAGAACCAGCAGACAAATTATGTGTTCAGAAAATATGCCTCAGTTCTTTGTTTCAAAAACCTAGTTGATCTAGTTTGTTTTAAAGTGGGGTGGGTTTGTTTTTTCTTGCTTTATTTGTTTGCTTATTTAATCACTCCTTGTAAGCTGCATGGTTAATTTACAATTTCTGTTCATGAACCAGCAAATAGTTACTGCATACACATATATGCTGTTTTGCTCTCTTGCTGTCCCTCACAAGAATATGATAAATATGAATATTTTTACTGCACATTCATACTCTGAATCCAGTGTTTAGGTATTGAAATCAAGAGCTGAACACACTGAATGTGAGATACAGCTTCTTATTGATTTTCTTTGCACTGTTTTCTTAGTAACCTACTTACACAATGCTCTTATTTAAATAAATCATATAACTGATGAATTTAAGCACTATTCAGTATAAATTACATCTAAATTCTGAAAAAAAACCTCCTGCTGACATTTTTTTTTCCAGAGATGATTTGTATCTCAATTGTGAAAAATAACGCAGAAGTCAGTGGTTTCATATTCAACCCAAGGCACTCATCTTGGTGTATTTTTCTAACCTTGGGTCTGTCACAGTTTCCCATACAATTAGAAAAGAAATTACATGTCTTAAAAACGTGGTTGAAAGGAATTAAGTGCCAGTGACTGTATAGAAAACCCATGTATCTCCATGGGATTCTTTGAGAGAGGAAGAAATCTTTCCAGTATAGCTTGGGGGTCAGAGTACTTCCTGTAGAAATGTGGAAAACCATCCTTAAAAGGCTCCATTGGACTGGGTTTGAGCTGAGTTTGAGCTTCTACATCCCAAATGAGTTTAATTGCCTCTTGTGTGAGCAGAAAGGCTTTTCTGGCCTGTGTACTGCAGCTAGATTTTTAATCTACCAGAAAAGCCTACATATATCATGTTGGACTAAAGCAGCAATGTAAAAGAGTGAGTTAATCTTATGGAGTTATCTCCCTGGATTTTAGAGTCTCTTTTTAGTTATGTTTACATGTATAATCCAGGAGAGAGTATCCCTTAGTATTGGGCAATTAAATTCTGCTTGATTGTTCTGTCTCTGGTTTACACATTTTATGCTGCTTTACTGCACAGTGACCCAGATTTAGCAGCAGTGATGGAACATGCACTGGCCTCTGGCTGTTCCATAACATGGTTGGTAAAGCACACTTTTGGAAGTGAAATCCGTGGCCTCCGTAACCCACATCTGCAGAGCTGGAAACAGTTTTAGCATATCCTGGGACAACTTAGGATCTGTAGGCCTGTGCCACAGAGCTTTGAACCAATGCCAAAGATTATTCCTTGGCAGGAGAGCTACATGTGAGAGAGCGGGGAGTCAAAGGCAGCACAGTGGGGTGGTAAATATATCTGATGTGACTGGCTACAGCATCATGCCATCATGCGTTGACCACTGGGCCAGCAAAAATTCCTCATGCCTTTGATGCTGACAGTTTTGACAAGCTATCAGGAGTTCAGTTTTTGGTGTGCTGTCTTGACTGTCTTTCTTCTATCAATATATTACCAACTTGAATTATTTCAAAAGAAGTCATCTGTTTAACAAAGTAACTGAAAGAGAGAAAAGATCCATTGAAGGCAGAAAATGAATAAGTGTAACATACAAAAAGTAGTTTGTCACAGCAGCTATATCTCTATTTGCACTTCTTCTGTTATTAGCATGTGCACTTAGAAACATGAAACAAACCCTAAAGCTTTTTTTTTTTTTTTTTTTTTTTAGAGCCCTAAAGCTGATTAAATCAAATGCAGATGCAGAATTGGTGCAAAACAGATGCTGAAAAGCCATGTCAATATCCTAAAGGAATCCATTCTGTATCAGAAGGAAACTTAATTTCTACTATAAAGAATTTGATTATGTATTGTTACACCAAATGTGATTAATGTTTTGTGGTGATTAATCAACTGCAAAATATATAATTATGCCATCTGTATTTTTCCAGCTTCTTGTCACTTAAGAATTACACTGGGGAGTGGGAGGTGGGATAATGAGCACTGGTGGCGTTTAGAGTGCTTAAAACTGCACTCCAAAAGCCTGAGGAATCCACTAACAAAAAGAACTGGCATTTATTCTAATAGCAAAACCTCTAAGCATATTAAGTAAGAACCCAGAAGACCCATTGGCTTGATAGCTACTTATGTGGAAGACCCAGTTATGGAGTTCAAACAGCCTGGGACCCATGAGGGCTTGCTCCAATTCAAAGGTAACCTATTAAGACCCCAGGAGAGTATTCAGAATTTGACTTTTGGACCACCTCCTGCTGTCTGATTTATGAAACAGCCCTGACACTGATGCAAGGATCATCGACTGTCTTCTGGTTGCATGTAAAGTGAGGTATATTTGCAGTGACAGTTGAGAGCAAAGAATAACTCTAACTACTTACATATATTTTATTTTTTTCCCCCTAGGGAAAGCAATTGTTTAGGTTCAGATCTTAGGTAAGACACTTGGCCCACAAAATCATCTATCAAACCGAAGAGATGCCTTTTCAAAGTGTCATGCAGAATTAAGGTAAAAGAGGTAAAAAAAAAGGTTCCTTTGGGAAGCTGGTCCCAACAGCACTACAGATGAGTGATCTGTATCAGTCTTTTATCTACTCTCAAATTAAAATACATCATTTGGGAGGTTCATCCTTCATCTGTTTGGTGTTTGCAGAGGGAAGAAAATGTGAAGACTGAATCCAGAGTCTTAATAATTCCCACATGCTCGTAATAAAAACATTCTAGTAATACTTTTATTTATTTGGTTCACTTGTTTTCTTTCTTATTTTTTTGAATAATATAATGTTTATGTAAAACATGGTCTAACAATGCTTCTCCTTTTTATCTATCTCATTTAACATTGAGAAAATTAAACATACTGGAAAATGTTGAAAATTAACATACTGGAACCTGCTGAAATTCAACAGAACAAAGGCAGGTTCTGCACCTGGGGAGGAACAACCCCAGGCTCCAGCACAGGCTGGGGTGACCTGCTGGAGCAGCTCTGAGGGGAAAGTCCTGGAGGTCCTGGTGGACAACAAGCGATCCATGAGCCAGCAGCACCCTGGGGGACAAGGAGGACAATGGAATCCTGGGGTACACTGGAAAGAGCATTCCCAGCAGGGCAGGGAGGGATCCTGCCCCTCTGCTCTGCCTTGGTGAGGCACATCTGGAGTGCTGTGTCCTGGTATGGGCTCCTCGAGAGCTCCTGAAATGAGTCCAATGGAGAGCTACAAAATTCATCAAGGGACTCCTTTGAGGATCTTCTCTCCCATGAAGAAAGTCTGAGGGAGATGAGTTTTTACAGACTTGAGAAAAGACTAGTGTCAGGGGACCTCTTCAATGTGTATGAGTATCTAAAGGGGAAGGGTCCAAAACGATGGACCAGGCTCTGCTCAGTGATGCTAATCCATAGGAGAACAGGCAATAAAATAAATTTAAGAAAAATGCAAAAGCTAGTACACAGGAAGTTCCATCTGAATGCAAAGAAGAGTTTCTTTACTATAAAGTGATGGTGCTGGAACAGTGCATCCAGAGATGTCATGGAGTCTCCCTCACTGGAGATATTCCAGAACCATCTGAACACAATCCTGTGCCAGGATTGAAGCAGGGATTTGGGATGAAATGAGCCACTGTGGTCCTTTCCAACCTGAAACCCCCTGTGGTTCTGCGATCTCCAAAGAAAGTGATGATGAATGCAGGCCCATGTATATACTTTAATCATGATCATGGTGTAGTTTTGAAAAAAAGATTCATGGGATAAGGTGGAAACTAAATGTTAAGAGCTTGCAATTGTGATCTAGTCAGTGCATTTAGTTTGCACTACTTGAGACATAAGACAGGGTTTAATAAACTTCAAAATATTCATGAGTTTACTGAAAAGTCTTTAAAAGGAGCTTTTACTTTCACATACACTGGTACTCACCATAGCTGTTAAAGTTCAGCTGCAACTCCAGAAGATCACGTGCACCTCAGAAATATTGTGTCATATTTGCTAGTTCCTTTGTGGATAACTTA
Organism: Motacilla alba alba; assembly: GCF_015832195.1. Classification (NCBI taxonomy): domain Eukaryota; kingdom Metazoa; phylum Chordata; class Aves; order Passeriformes; family Motacillidae; genus Motacilla; species Motacilla alba. The sequence goes on along the minus strand of NC_052046.1, from coordinate 5,464,150 downwards.
GATATCAGGGAAATGACACTACATGCTTGTTTAGGTATTTGACCCACTCTATGTCTTTCAGTACATGGATCTTTGTATCTACCAGCCTTTGAATTCTCCTTGTGAAAAGACAATTTAGTCTTCCTTCTTGTGTTCTCTTTCTCGTTTGCCTTTTTAATTTGTAACATATCTATACAAGGTCCATTCTTCCTGAACTTTTAAGGTATTGGTCATGATTGGGTTAGGACACTTGTAACCCCCCAAATAAAATGAAAAAAAAAAAAAAAACCCACAGTGATGTTACTGAAGTGAGTCTCTGGCAAAACGCATGAATCAGAGAGAGATAAAACCTGATAAAGGAAAATAAAGATTCTTCTCACATGAACACATGCTTTGGTAATGAGCAATAACAGGGGAAAAAATAAAGTAGAGTAGAAGTTGCATGACAGTTTGAGTTTGGTTGATATATACTTGGTTTTAAAGTTGCCTCAATGTGTCAGCCTTTTATTCATGGCTGGCAGGTAGTGTGGATGCAGCAGAAGTAGTATAATGGTATGAAATATCAGTGCAATTATGTTTTAGGGTCAAGTGCCTTTTTAACATTCTTCCTGGTGAAAAAAAAAAAAAAGAAAGAAAAAAGAAACAAAAAAGAAAATTAAAATAAAAAAAAAAAAGAACAAAGAGAGTGGAGATGGCAAGAAACAGAATATAGAGAAAGACTACTTCTAAAACAAAAACTGATAATTAAAAGACAAAAATATTTGAAATCATAGTACTCTGTATAATATGAGATCACTAGGTAGTGGCAGTGCCCCATTTTGTGTCCACTACTGTAATTTTCTGCCTTCTGTGGGTCCTTGCAATTGCAGAACATTTTGAGCTTCAGCAGAAGCAACTACTGTCACCATCATCACCTTTTGTTCATTCCTGAAGTACTTACAACTTGGTAGTTATTACTATTTCTCTCAAGTTGTTGATACAGTATGGATGAAACATATTAAAATACAAGTGCGTGAGTGAGTGAAGTATTAAAGAGTGCATGTGTAAGAATTAATAGATTAAATAATGTAAATTAACATAAGAACAGGAAATCTACACTAGCAAAGTAGTTACTGGAGTCTCCCTTTATCATCAAAGAAAATAGACTCCACAAAAGGATGATTCAGACCGCCGGTAATTTTGCCTGGAATTTGCACTCTAATTTTCACGTTAATAGAAACAAGGATCAATTTCATTGATTTCAGTGGTGATGTAACTTTTAGTTTGCTGGTGGTGGTGAAGGACTATTGGTTCCAGTATGCACCCCTTTTTCAGACGTTCTTTCAAAATGAAATGAAATGATCCTCTAATTCTAAAGAATGGACAAAGTTCTGAAAATCATTCTGCAGGGAAACCATCTACACTCTTCTGTGACTGGAAATGAAGGGGAAGAAAAGTCTGATGACCCAGTAGGTCATTCCTTTTGGTATTTTTTGTGATTTCCTGCCAATCCTGTCTTTTAAGTCTTGATTAAATATTGAGAAAAATCATTACTTATATATAAAGCTATTCATTTAAATTTGCTTCAAATAAAGCAGGCTACAAACACTTTGTTAAAGGAAGGCAACATTCAAAAGATACCATATCTTAGAATCCAAATTAGGCCAGATCATTAAGGAAATATATTGCAATTAAGTTTACATCCACTGGATGGAACTTGTTGCCAGATAACAGGAACCTCCTAAGGTAGGTTTGTCTTATGTTTGGTTTTTTTTTTGTTTTTCTTTCTTATCAGGATTATTATCACAGTGTGAGATCAATATTTCAGATTGAAAAAAAAAAAGTCAGTTTACTTAATTCAAAATTATAAGTTCAAGCTTGCTATTACAAATGAAAACATATACGAAAACTATTTGGTGCAAAGGAATTATTTTGTTTTAAATGGATACATATAAACATCAGCAGTATTAACTCCTAGAGTACTGTGGGGCAGTAGATTTACTTTTCTCATGCACTTTGTGCTAAGGATTTAAGAGGTCACCTCATTCTGACTAAAAGTTTAGCTAGTGATCCGCTGTGAGTTTTCTTTATCTTCTTCAGTGGAAGATAATTTCAAATGATTTCTTCAATCCTCAATTGCATTTGGTCTAGCTCCATTTAGGAGATACATATGATCTCTGAAACTCTCATTTCAGCATAAATTTACTGTCCTGGATCTTATGCTTACAACTCTTATGTCTCTCCTTTGATTTCTCCTACATCCAGCTCTTGCCCTATTCACAAACTCACAGTTTTCAACATAAGAAGCTGCTGCTTTAATTGAACCTATTTTCTAAATTGTACAATTGCCAGCACTGGATGCATTTCAAGATCAAGAACACCATTTCCATACAGTTAACTTCTCAGTTCCTTTGTTTTCCTCCATCATTATTCCAATGTTCTTTTTCCCCATCCAGCCTGCATGTACAGTTACAAGTTATAGAAATCAGAAATTGGTCTAATTGTCTCTCTTCCCTTTGAAATCTAATTGCTTTTCTTTCAAGGATGCCACCCTGAGCTTAAATATGACAGGCTTTTTTTTTTTTTTTTTTTTTTGTCTAGAATTCTGCCTCCTGCATTTGCTGAGCACTACTTCCCACCAGGAGTTTTTTAACAGAAAACTCAACAGACTGTGATTTAGTTTGGGATTTCCTGTGGACTGGAATGAAACATGAACAAGGACATTCTTAAACTGCCTTTTTCTTAAGATTCTGATAAAACAATGAGCGCAAGTAAAATTTTGAAGGGCATAACAACTGGAGTGACCTATGACATATTTTGTGTGGGAAGTGCCACATTATTACAGGGATGATGCTGCTCTTTGCACACACTGGGCTCAAATTATGTTCATAAGCATTCCCCTCCCTAAAGAAAAAGAATAAGTTAACGTACTCTCCCTGGCTTGTAGCAGTGCATGTAAGGGTTTAATCCAATCCATGAGTGGTCTGGTCTGCGTGTGAATACATTTTCAGGAGGTACATTTACCCTGAATGTAATGCAAAGAGCCTTGATGTGTTGAAGGTTTACTTTACCACAGATCCCAGATGTTCTCATTCAGCTGGCTTCATAATGTGCAGGAGATGGATTAACACATAAGAGAAAATTTCATCATGGAAGATGCTTCAGTCAGGTTACAGTACTACATCCCAAACTGATATTTGACTTTTATTGTCTCTTTTTATTTTGTCTTCATTTTTCCTTCCTAGTGCTTTTTCTCTTTGGTTGTTTTTTTAAGTTTGTTTATTTGTGTATTATGGGTGTTGCTATCATATAATTACACCACAAGGCTGAGGATTGAGAAGTAAATTGTGAGTTAAGTCTCTGGGAGAAAGGTACTTTTGTGTTAAAAACACCCACAGAAAGTTGTCATAAAATAGGACACAGGACATTTTAAATAACTTGTTAATAACTAATACCTTCCTTCTGGCAATTCCTTCAGCAACAGGGTATAAAACGTATCTTTTGTGAGGGCTTAAAAAATATCAACACTTTGTAAACATAGAAATTTTTTCTCAGTTCTTATAATTTATCTTAAAAAACAAAGGTGAAGAAAATACACATCTCTGGATAAAGGACAAGTTCAACATCTCTTTAGACAAAGAACACCTTCCTTCATTTTAAAAAAATATTTGTTTAGGGAAGGGCAGAGTTGAACTACAAAACCTCTTGAAAACTAGTTTGCCTCTTATCCACCCAGACAGCATCAATAGCAACAACTGAGTTTTCCTTCAGTTATACACAGTAGTAGTGTATTCCTCAGCTTTTATCCTGAAGTTCTCTGAAAGAATAATTAAATTCTGCTCTCTTTATTTCTCCTTTCTCTTCTTTTTTCCTATTCACTCCACCATCAGTGATCTAGAGCAGAGATAGTTCTTCCTATGTGGATGCTGTCAAAGGATGATTTTTATATTTGCAGCTCGCTGAACATTTTACTGTCCTG